>NC_057795.1:4917782-5194252 GCF_018294505.1 Triticum aestivum | reverse complement strand
GATTTCCATGATTGACGAACCCCGGGTGCGTTTATGTATCATTCATCAATAATCCTAGGTTTGTTCGATTCTGGGCCGTTTCTTGGACTTCTACTCAGTTTTGGGGTCCCTCAGTTATTTCCTCGATTGACAAACACCGGGGTGCGTTTATGTGTCGGTCATCAACACTTGCAGTTTTGGCCGATTCTGGCATGTTTCATGGACTATTAATCACTGATTTGGGGTCCCTGAGCGATTTCCATGATTGACGAACCCCGGGGTGCGTTTATGTATCGTTCAACAATAATCCTAGGTTTGTCCGATTCTGGGCCGTTTCGGCCTTCTACTCAGTTTTGGAATCCCTAAGTGATTTCCACGATTGATGAATACCGGGGTGCGCTTACGTGTTGGTCATCAACACAAGCAGTTTTGGCCGATCCTGCCTGTTTCTTGGACTATTACACACTGTTTTGGGGTCCCGGAGTGATTTCAACGATTGTTGAACCGTGGCGTGCGTTTACGTGTCGGTCATCAACACTGATTTGGGGTCCCTAAGCGATTTCCATGATTGACGAACCCCGGGGTGCATTTATGTATCATTCATCAATAATCCTAGGTTTGTCCGATTCCGGGCCGTTTCTTGGACTTCTACTCAGTTTTGGGGTCCCTTAGTTATTTCCTCGATTGACGAACACCAGGGTGCGTTTATGTGTCGGTCATCAACACTCGCAGTTTTCGCCGATTCTGGCCTCTTTCATGGACTACTAATCACTGATTTGGGGTCCCCGAGCGATTTCCATGATTGACGAACCCCGGGGTGCGTTTATGTATCGTTCATCAATAATCCTAGGTTTGTCCGATTCTGGGTTATTTAATGGATTATTACTCACCGTTTTGGGGTCCCAAAGCGATTTCCATGGTTGTTGAACCCCAAGGTGTGCTTACGAGTTGGTCATCAAGACTCGCAGTTTGGGATGATTCTGGCCCATTTCTTGGACTATTACCCGGTTTTGGGGTCCCGAAGTGATTTCCACGTTTGACGAACCCCAGGGTGCGTTTAGGTGCCGGTCATCAACGCTCACAATTTTGGCAGATTCTAGTTCTTTTTGTGCACTATTATTCAGCATTTTGGGGTCCCAGAGCGATTCCACGATTGACGATCCTCGGGGTGCGTATACGTGTCCGTCGTCAACACTCATATTTTTGGCTAATTCTAAACCATTTCGTGGACTACTACTAACTGTTTTTGGTCCCGAAGCAATTTCCATAGTTGTTGAACTCGAAGGTGCGCTTACGTGTTAGTCATCAACACAAGCAGTTTTGGCCGATTCTGGCCCTTTTCTCGAACTATTACTCACTGTTTTGGGTCCCTGAGTGAATTCCAAGATTGCCGAACCCTAGCATGCGTTTACGTGTCGGTCATCAACACTCGCAATTTTGGCCGATTCTGGCCCGTTTCATGGACTATTTCTCACTGATTTGGGGTCCCTCGGCGATTTCCATGATTGACGAACCCCGGGGTGCATTTATGTATTGTTCATCAATAATCCTAGGTTTGTCCGATTCTGGGCTGTTTCTTGGACTTCTACTCAGTTTTGGAGTCCCTGAGTAATTTCCACGATTGACGAATACCCCGATCCGTTTATGTGCCAGTCATCAACACTCGCAGTTTTGGCCGATTCTGGCATGTTTCATGGACTATTACTCACTAATTTGGGATCCCTAAGCGATTTCCATGATTTACCGACCCTGGGTGTGTGTTTATGTATCGTTCATCAATAATCCTAGGTTTATCCGATGTTGGGCTCTTTAATGGACTATTACTCACCGTTTTGGGGTCCCAAAGCAATTTGCATGGTTGTCGAACCCCAAGGTGTGCTTACGAGTTGGTCGTCAAGACTCGCAGTTTGGGCCGATTCTGGCCCGTTTCTTGGACTATTACACATTTTTTGGGGTCCCGAAGTGATTTCCATGATTGACGAAGCCCGAGATGCATTTAGGTGTTGGTCATCAACACTCACAATTTTGGCAGATTCTGGTCTGTTTTGTGCACTACTACTCAGCGTTTTTGTCGTGGTGGGCGCACGGCAGATGCCAACGGATGGCTAAAGAGAGGAGGAGGCTCGAGGGCGCTGGTGAGCTCCAAAGGCGAGGTTGGCATGCACGGGCGCGGGACGCTGGACATACCCAGGTTCGGGGCTCTCCGGAGATATAATACCCCTAGTCCTGCCGAGTGTAGTTGGATGATCGATAGTACAATGTTGCTCCTGGAGCTGTATGTTGGAGGAAGGAAGCTGGCCAAGGCTTGGGCTGCTCCTTGTCTCCGGTGCTGCTGTTGGGTGGCTAGTCCTATGCTTACTTGTGTTTCTCTCGTGTTTCATACATGTCTCTATAGGTGTGGGTTCCTGGGGGGTTTTATAAATCAACCCATCCAGGGTTACGATGGTAATATGCCGAGTCGGTGGGTCCGTATTGTCAGTGTCCGGTATACCGGGCTGGGTCCCGCTTGAGGTCCTGTGGTTCGCCGGGTTCCCCTAGGTGCGGGCCCCGCGTGCCTAGGGGAACTATGCACCATCTTGTCGATCGTCAGGGTGTGGCCGAGTCGAGTCATGTACAGTGCTCTCCATCAGGTTGCCGCTTGCTGCCATTAGCGGTGAGGGCGGGAGCATTGTTACCACGGCAGCCCCGGTCAGCGGGTAGGTGAGGGGCACTGTTGCCACGCTTCGGCTGACCATAGGCATGGGCGGAAGCACTTTAGTCTTGGTCTTCGGTGATTGAAGTCTCGTCCCATCGTATGGCCAGGATGGGACGGGAGCTGACCCGTGGCTGGGTTGCCGTGCATGCCACGGGTGGGTCGGCTTGTTGGGGAAGCCTTGGTTGCGCCGGGTTGGGTTGTCTTGCGCCAGTTGCTGTGGCCGGGTCGACGTACCTTGCCGAGTCGAAGAGCTTGGCCAGGTCGAGCGACCTGGCCAGGCGCGTGCCAGTTCGTGGGGCGATGCGGGCCCTGCCGTTTCTGAAAAGGATCCGGGTTCCGTTGCCTGCCCGGGGTTCATCCCCCCGACAGTAGTCCCCGAAGCTGTGAAGGTCCGCTGTCTTTGGATGAGTGGGCCTTCACAGTTTCCCCCTTGAGCAAGGCGGATTCTGCGAGCGCCGGGTCCGGCAACACCCACGGTGTGCCGGTTTTCTCGGAAACCAGATCGCGGCATCCCGGACGTGGCGGGAACCGAGGAGTCCGTCGAATTTTGAAGCAATCCCTCGGGCTTCGCGCAGGTGCCACGTGGTGCCCGGAAGCCGGAGGGGCCTTACAGGCCACGCGCATGACGGGACCGGGCGACGGGCCTGGGCCCGCCGCCGCGAGCCCTTGGTCCACGCGCGCGGATTTATAGCGGCGTCCGGGGGTCGGTTGCTCTTCCCCGGGCAATTACTGCGCGTGTATGTGCGCACTTATTACGGGGTAGTGGAACGGGTGCGTGCAGACGATCCCACTTCCCCACATTTGAACCGAGGGTTATAAATTGAGGGGGGCAAGGGGGAGGCGGACACCATTTTTGCTCGCGCCCTCCTGTCCCCCTGCTCCTGCTCTGCTCTTCGCCACCAACGCACAGCTGCACCCGTAGCCCCGAGCAGAGCTTCCTCCGTCGTCCATCCTTTTTCTTCTTCTTCTGCCCATGGCGCTGCCGTCTGGCTCCTGGATGGGCTCAACTGTCACCATCGAGGACATCACCCATCTTCGATCTTCGCGGCACCTACAGTGGGAGACGGACGCCGGCATACTCCTGCCGCGCTGCGAGCAGAGGCCTCGGCCCGAGGGGCAGGAGCGCGTCGTCTTCCTCACGCATTTCGAGCGCGGTTTTGGGCTGCCGGCGAGCACCTTCTTCCGTGCGTTCTCGGAGTTCTTCGGGCTCCAGCCGCATCATTTTTGCGCCGACGCCATCGTCCAACTCTCCGGCTTCGTCACCCTGTGCGAGGTGTACCTGGGGTCGAGCCCATGATCGACCTCTGGGTGCACTTCTTCTCCTTGAAGCAGCAGGGCCCATCGGCCTGGGAGTTCGCCGACTGCGGTGCCGCCGTCATCTCGAAGCAGTCGGGGGCGGATTTCCCCAAGATCCTGCTGGGGGATTCTTCCAAGAAATGGCAGTACTCCTTCTTCTATGTCCGCAACCATGGTGCGGACCATATCAATCTTCCTCCCTTCACCATCGCGCCGTCGCGGGCAAAGACGAACTGGGGCTACTCGCTCCGGCGCCCGTCGCAGGAGATCGTCAACCTCTGCGAGAAGGTGACGGTGATGAGGATGCAGGAGGGGCTCACTGGCACCGACCTCTTTGCCGCGTTCATCACTCGCCGGGTCCTTCCGCTTTAGAGGCGCTCCTGCCTCATCGGCAAAATGATCGGTCTTCAGGACCCCAACCATATGGGGTCGACGCGGCTGTCTGTGGAGCAGGTCGCGCGTGGCGTGAACGACATCTCCAAGGCCAACCTTGGAGAGGACTGGTGGTTCAGCTAGGCGCCGTACAGCCAGTCGAACCTGGCACCGCAGGTGATTGACTGGTCTTCTTACTTTGCTGTTGCGCATCTTCTCATCCGCCCCGACGCGACACGGGAGATTCTTCTAAACGCAATTCGGCATCCTTACGCCCGGGCTCCGTCGTAGGTGGCGCCGGTGGCACCAGAGGAGCCCGCAGCCCAAGCCGGCGAGGAGGTGGCCGAGTCCGACGCCGGCGCTGGGCGCCGCGTGGGTAAGTCCTAAATCTTTCTTTCTTCATTTGTCATGAATTGTTGATCATGTCGTGCCGATTGTTGGTGTACTGGCGTTGGGCGGGGGAGGCAGCGACGCGGGCGGAGCCGGGTCCTCTCATGGGGCGGCGCCGAGTCGCCCGCATGGGAAAGACAGCGTCACGCCGCGACCCTGGGACCCGAAGCGCACGATGGACCTAGCCGAGCCTGGGAGGCCGGCCAAGAGAAGGCGCGGCGGGAGGCCGACCCCGGTCTCGGTCTTGATGGGGTAAGCTTTATCTTCTGCGTGCGTCCGGATTGTTGAGCCGGACTTATCTTCTTTTTTGGCTTTTCTGCCTTCTTCTTCAGGTCGCCAATCGCGCTGGCGAGGGCGTCAGCGGAAGCTGCGGCCGTGGAAGGGGCCGCGTTCTGCAGGAGCCGGTCCGACCTCGCCGACCAAGCCGAGGCGGAGGAAAGGGCCGACTCGGACCTTGGCCTGGACCCGAACGACGCCGAAGCCTTGGCTTGGCGGGACAGAAACCGGGCCGAGGCGAAGCTGGAGGTAGCATCAGTCCAGGCTTGGACCGACGCGGCGGCGGTGTTGGCACGGGCCGGCGTGGAGCCGGCCTGGCGCGAGATGCCGGAGGGAACGGTGGTGGCAGCGATGGTCTTTGAGCCGTCGTTGGTGAGGGAGCGCGGCCGTGGAGGCCGGGCTTAGGTGGTGATCCTCGACCAGGAGGTCGTGGAGGTGGGGGGTGATACCCCGTCGCGGGCCGACGTGGTCGTGCGTGCGGGGGCTAATGGTGGTGGAGGCGGTGCCGTGTTGGAACAAACACCGCGGGCGGCGGTTCCGGAGGCGCCGTTGGTGTTGGAGGAGGTGCCGCGGACGGCGGTGCCGGAGGCCACCCCGGCAGCTGGGCCGGTGGTGGCGCAGCAGGACGTCCCGGCGTCCGGACCAGAGGCGGCGACGCAGGGCGTCCTGTTGTCTGGGTCCGCATCGGAGGAGGTGTTGGCCGTGTCGCGAGCGGCCAGCGGGGAGCATGCCTTGGTGCCCCGGCAGGGAGGGCGCCGGGCTGTCGCGCCGTACCTAGCACGGAGCGGGGGCGTGATACGTCTCCAACGTATCTATAATTTTTGATTGTTCCATGCTATTATATTACCCCTTTTGGATGTTTATGGGCTTTATTTTACACATTTATATCATTTTTGGGACTAACCTACTAACCGCGGGCCCATCCCATATTGCTGTTTTTTTGCCTATTTCATTATTTCGAAGAAAAGGAATATCAAATGGAGTCCAAATGGAATGAAACCTTTGAGAGTGTGATTTTTTGGAATGAACGTGATCCGAAGAGCTTGGACTGCAAGTCAAGAAGCTCCCGAGGAACCCACGAGATAGCCCCCCCCCCCTGTAGGGCGCGCCCCCTGTCTCGTCGGCCCCTCGGGCGGCCACCGACGTACTTCTTCCTCCTATATATACCTACGTACCCCGAAAACATCCAGGAGCACCACGAAACACAATTTCCACCGCCGTAACCTTCTGTATCCGCGAGATCTCATCTTGGAGCCATCGCCGACACTCTGCCAGAGGGGGAATCGACCACGGAGGGCTTCTACATCAACATCCTTGCCCCTCCGATGAGTTGTGAGTAGTTTACCACAGACCTACGGGTCCATAGTTATTAGCTAGATGGCTTCTTCTCTCTTTTTGGATCTCAATATAATGTTCTCCCCCTCTCTTGTGGAGATCTATTCGATGTAAACTCTTTTTGCGGTGTGTTTGTCGAGATCTGATGAATTGTTGGTTTATGATCAAGTTTATCTATGAATAATATTTGAATCTTCTCTGAATTCTTTTATGTATGTTTGAGTTATCTTTGCAATCTCTTCGACATATCAGTTTGGTTTGGCCTACTAGATTGGTCTTTCTTGCCATGGGAGAAGTGCTTAGCTTTGGGTTCAATCTTGCGGTGTTCTTACCCACTGACAGAAAGGGTTGCAGTACACGTATTGTATTGTTGCCATCGAGGATAACAAGATGGGGTTTATATCATATTGCATGAATTTATCCCTCTACATCATGTCATCTTGCTTAATGCGTTACTTTGTTCTTATGACCTTAATACTCTAGATGCAGGCAGGAGTCGGTGGACGTGTGGAGTAATAGTAGTAGATGCAGGCAGGAGTCGGTCTACTTGTTATGGACACGATGCCTATATACATGATCATGCCTAGATAATCTCATAACTATGCGCTTTTCTATCAATTGCTCGACAGTAATTTGTTCACCCACCGTAATACTTATGCTATCTTGAGGGAAGCCACTAGTGAAACCTATGCCCCTCGGGTCTATCTCTTATCATATTTGCTTTCAATCTACTTTTATTTTCATCTTTACTTTTTGCTTCTATATTATAAAATACCAAAAACATATTTATCTTATCAAACTATCTCTATCAGATCTTACTTTCGCAAGTGGCCGTGAAGGGATTGGCAACCGCTTTATTGCGTTGGTTGCGAGTTCTCAGTTTGTTTGTGTAGGTGCATGGGACTTTTGAGGAGCCTCCTACCGGATTGATACCTTGGTTCTCAAAACTGAGGGAAATACTTATGCTACACTTGCTGCATCACCCTCTCCTCATCGAGGAAAACTAACGCAAGCTCAAGACGTAGCAAGAAGGATTTCTAGCACCGTTGTCGGGGAGGTCTTCGCTCAAGTCAAGACATACCAAGTACCCATCACAAACCCATCTCCCTCGCATTTACATTATTTGCCATTTGCCTCTCGGTTTCCTCTCCTCCACTTCACACTTGCCGTTTTATTCGCCCTCTCTTTCCCAATCTCCTCCTCTCTTTTTTGCTTGCCGTTTTTTTGCTCGTGTGTCAGTTCATTTACCTTGTCGTTATGGCTAGTCCTCCTATCCTTATTCTCACTCCCGAACAAGAAATTCACAATTTTAAGCAAAGGGAGAGGGAAAGTTTAAAAGATGCTTGGCATAGAATTTGCAATGCCCAATATAAAGCTACTAGGAAGCTTGCTACTTCCGTTCTTCTCCGTAACTTTTATGTAGGCATTACTCCTTGGAATAGATGTGTTCTTGATATTGCTACCAGAGGTGATTTTATGAGTAGCCATATGTTTGATGCTTATAATGCTATGTTAGATTTATTTGGCTCACCACCTCTTTTGGTTAATGGAACAGTTTTAACTTTAGAGCATGTGATGCAATGGCTTGATATTATTGAAAATAATATTGCCACTGTTGAGTTGATTGAAAATTTGGATAAAAATATTCATAATCACATTACCTAATTTGGATCTAGGGTTGGAGTTACTTTGAAAGATCTTAAAGAAAAGGAACCTATAGTCAATGGAAAATTAGATCTAGACTCTGCTAGAATCGGTAAACTTGAAGATATCATTACAAACTTAGGATCTGCGTTTTCCCCCATGAAAAACACTCCAAAACCCCCTACTAAAACTGCCAAGTTTATTTATGTTCCTAAAAATAAGGGTGAATCTTCTAGTAAGGGAGACGCAGATCTCAAATCCATAAGTGTTCTTCCCAATTGTCTCTCTTTCGTTAAGGAACCTTTTGCTACCAATAAATTTCTTGAATTTTTTCCTAAAGGTTTAGCCATTGCTAAAAGTGGAGAAATCCTTATACATCACAAGTGTTCTACTTATGAATTTAGTTCCAAAGATGGCACTCGTTAGATCTATCTTCGCTTTTTATGCCTAGCTAGGGGCGTTAAACCATAGCGCTAGTTGGGAGGCAACCAAATTTTCTTTATGTTTTTTTGTTTTTGCTCCTGTTTAGTAACAAATCTTGCATCTACTCTCTGATTATATGTGTTTTTATCTTCTAGTTAGTGTTTGTGCCAAGTAGAACCTATAGGATAACCTACGATGATAGTTGATTTGATTCTGCTGAAAAACAGAAACTGTGTGCTCACGAGAAAACATTCAATAAATCACAGGAACGTGCTTTTGCATTGATTCTTTTTGGTGCTGATCAATAAACAAATATTCCAGTACTTGCTATTTTGGGAGGATTTTTAGAGTTCCAGAAGTTTGTGTTAGTTACAGATTTCTACAGATTGTTCTGTTTTTGACAGATTCTGTTTTTCGGGTGTTGTTTGCTTATTTCAATGCATCTATGGCTAGTAAATTAGTTTATAAACCATAAGGAAGTTGGAACACAGTAGGTTTAACACAAAAATACATAAAGAATGAGTTCATTGCAGTACCTTATGTGGTGGTTTTGTTTTCTTTCACTAATGGAGCTTATAAGATTTCCTGTTAAGTTTTGTGTTGTGAAGTTTTCATGTTTTGGGTAAAGCTTTTATGGACTATGGAATAAAGGGTGGCAAGAGCCTAAGCTTGGGGATGACCAAGGCACCCCAAGTTATTCAATAGTAGCCAAAAGCTTAAGCTTGGGGATGCCCCGGGAAGGCATCCCCTCTTTCATCTTCGTTCATTGGTAAGTTTACTTGGAGCTATATTTTTATTCGCCACATGATATGTGTTTTGCTTGGAGCGTCGTGTATTATATTAGTCTTTGCTTTTTAGTTTACCACAATCATCCTTTCTGTACACACCTTTTTGGAGAAGCCTATTTGATTAGAATTTGCTAGAATACTCTATGTGCTTCACTTATATCTTTTGAGCTTGATAGTTTTTGCTCTAGTGCTTCACTTATATCTTTTAGAGCACGGCGGTGTCTTAATTTTGAAGAAACTACTAGTCTCTCATGCTTCAATTATATTATTTTGAGAGTCTTTTAGAACAGCATGGTATTTGCTATTATCATAAAGTTGGTCCAAGAATGATGAGCATCCAAGTTGGGTATAATAAAAACTATCATAGGAAGTGAATTGGATGCTATGATCAACTTGATACTTGATAATTGTTTTGAGATATGGAGGCAGTGATATTAAAGTCATGCTAGTTGGGCGATTATGAATTTAAAGAATGCTTGTGTTGAAGTTAGCAAGTCCCGTAGCATGCACGTATGGTTAAAGTTGTGTAACAAATTTGAAACATGAAGTGTACCTGGCTTGTGCATCCTTATGAGTGGCGGTCGGGGACGAGCGATGGTATTTTCCTACCAATCTATCCCCCTAGGAGCATGCGCCTAGTACTTGATTTTTTGATCACTTATAAATTTTTTCAATAAGTATATGAGTTCTTTTGACTAATGTTGAGTCCATGGATTATACACACTTTTACCTTTCCACCATTGCAAGCCTCTTCGGTACCGTGCATTGCCCTTTCTCACCTTGAGAGTTGGTGCAAACTTCGCCGGTGCATCCAAACCCCGTGATACGATACGCTCTATCACACATAAACCTCCATATATCTTCCTCAAAACAGCCACCATATCTACCTATTATGGCATTTCCATAGCCATTCCGAGATATATTGCCATGCAACTTTCCACCGTTCCGTTCATCATCATCATGACATACATTACTTTTGTCATATTGCCATTGCATGATCATGTAGTTGACATCCTATTTGTGGCAAAGCCACCATGCATTATTTTTCATACATGTCACTCTTGATTCATTGCACCATCCCGGTACATCGCCGGAGGCATTCATATAGAGTCATATCTTGTTCTAGTTTCGAGTTGTAATTCTTATGTTGTAATAAATAGAAGTGTGATGATCATCATTATTAGAGCATTGCCCAAAAATAAAAAAAAGGAAGGCCAAAAAGAAAAAGAAATAAAGGCCAAAGAAAAGAAAAAAAAGGAAAAGAAAAAGAAAAATAAATAAGAAAATAAATAAAAGGGCAATGCTACTATCTCTTTTTCCACACTTGTGCTTCAAAGTAGCACCTTGTTCTCCATGTAGTGAGTCTCATATATTGTGCTTCAAAGTATCACCATGTTTTTCATATAGTGAGTCTCATAAGTTGTCTTTTTCATACTAGTGGGAATTTTTCATTATAGAACTTGGCTTGTATATTCCTACGATGGGCTTCCTCAAATGCCCCAGGTCTTCGTGAGCAAGAAAGTTGGATGCACACCCACTAGTTTTCTTTTTTTGAGCATTCATTTATAGCTCTAGTGCATCTGTTGCATGGCAATCCCTACTCCTCATGTTGACATCAATTGATGGGCATCTCCATAGCCCGTTGATTATCCTCGTCAATGTGAGACTTTCTCCTTTTCTGTCTTCTCCACACAATCCGCATCATCATATTCTATTCCACCCATAGTGCTATATCCATGGCTCACGCTCATGTATTGCGTGAAGGTTGAAAAAGTTTGAGATTATTTAAGTATGAAACAATTTCTTGGCTTGTCATCGGGGGTATAGAAGTTGGGAACATCTTTGTGTGACGAAAATGAAGCATAGCCTAACTATATGATTTTGTAGGGATGAACTTTCTTTTGCCATGTTATTTTGAGAAGACATGATTACTTTGATTAGTATGCTTGAAGTGTTACTATTTCTTTTATCAATATGAACTTTTATTTTGTATTCATTTGGATCTGAACATTCATGACACAATAAAGAAAATTACATTATGAATTGTGCTAGGTAGCATTCCACATCAAAAATTCTCCTTTTATCATTTACCTACTCGAGGACGAGCAGGAATTAAGCTTGGGGATGCTTGATACGTCTCCAACGTATCTATAATTTTTGATTGTTCCATGCTATTATATTACCCCTTTTGGATGTTTATGGGCTTTATTTTACACATTTATATCATTTCTGGGACTAACCTACTAACTGGAGGCCCAGCCCATATTGCTGTTTTTTTGCCTATTCCAGTATTTCAAAGAAAAGGAATATCAAACAGAGTCCAAACGGAATGAAACCTTCGGGAGCGTGATTTTTGGTACGAACGTGATCCGGAGAGTTTGGAGTGCAAGTCATGAAGCTTCCGAGGACCCCACGAGATAGGGGGCCGCGCCCCACCTGTAGGGCGCGCCCACCTGTCGCGTGGGCCCCTCGGGCGGCCACCGACGTACTTCTTCCTCCTATATATACCTACGTACCCCGAAAACATCGAGGAGCACCACAAAACACAATTTCCACCGCCGTAACCTTCTGTATCCGCAAGATCTCATCTTGGAGCCTTCGTCGGCACTCTGCCGGAGGGGGAATCGATCACGGAGGGCTTCTACATCAACATCCTTGCCCCTCCGATGAGTTGTGAGTAGTTTACCATAGACCTATGGGTCCATAGTTATTAGCTAGATGGCTTCTTCTCTCTTTTTGGATCTCAATACAATGTTCTCCCCCTCTCTTGTGGAGATCTATTCGATGTAAACACTTTTTGCGGTGTGTTTGTTGAGATCCGATGAATTGTGGGTTTATGATCAAGTTTATCTATGAATAATATTTGAATCTTCTCTGAATTCTTTTATGTATGATTGAGTTATCTT
This sequence comes from Triticum aestivum, assembly GCF_018294505.1. Taxonomy (NCBI): domain Eukaryota; kingdom Viridiplantae; phylum Streptophyta; class Magnoliopsida; order Poales; family Poaceae; genus Triticum; species Triticum aestivum. Next base: position 5,182,148 of record NC_057795.1, on the reverse strand, counting down.
TGCAATCTCTTTGACTTATCAGTTTGGTTTGGCCTACTAGATTGGTCTTTCTTGCCATGGGAGAAGTGCTTAGCTTTGGGTTCAATCTTGCGGTGTTCTTACCCAGTGACAGAAAGGGTTGCAAGACACGTATTGTATTGTTGCCATCGAGGATAACAAGATGGGGTTTATATCATATTGCATGAGTTTATCCCTCTACATCATGTCATCTTGCTTAATGCGTTACTCTGTTCTTATGAACTTAATACTCTAGATGCAGGCAGGAGTCGGTCGATGTGTGGTGTAATAGTAGTAGATGAAGGAAGGAGTCGGTCTACTTGTTACGGACGTGATGCCTATATACATGATCATGCCTAGATAATCTCATAACTATGCACTTTTCTATCAATTGCTCAACAGTAATTTGTTCACCCACCTTAATACTTATGCTATCTTGAGAGAAGCCTCTAGTGAAACCTATGGCCCCCGGGTCTATCTCTTATCATATTTGCTTTCAATCTACTTTTATTTGCATCTTTACTTTTTGCTTCTATATTATAAAATACCAAAAACATATTTATCTTATCATACTATCTCTATCAGATCTTACTTTCGCAAGTGGCCGTGAAGGGATTGACAACCCCATTATTGCGTTGGTTGCGAGTTCTCAGTTTGTTTGTGTAGGTGCATGGGACATTTGAGGAGCCTCCTACTGGATTGATACCTTGGTTCTTAAAACTGAGGGAAATACTTACGCTACACTTGCTGCATCACCGTCTCCTCTTCGAGGAAAACCAACTCAAGCTCAAGACGTAGCAGGGCGTCGCTGTCTTCGGCCCTCAGACCCAGGAGGAGGCGGCGCTGGACGCCGTTAGCCGCCGTCTGCGCGGGGCGGACGGACCGGCTTGAGGCCTTTGCCTAGGCCGAGGTGGAGCGGACGCACGATCTGGAGCGTGCCATTGTGGTGAGCCTTCTTTTTTCTTGTAATTTCTTCTTTGTGGGGGCGCCAGTGCAACCACTGGGTGTAGCCCCCGAGGTTCGGGCCCACTACGTAGTAGTTGGGTCGAATCTTAAGAGTGTTGTCCTTGTTCTGACTTCTGTCTTTTTCAGCATCTTGACGCCTTCCAGGTTGCCGCTTTCAACCGTCTCCTGGGCAAGCATCGGGAGCTCAACGAGCAACTTGCTGCCAAGGAGGAGGAGCTTCGTGTCGCCGCAGGTACCCTTGTGCTCTTTTGTAGTGGGGGCGCGCTAGCGCACCCACTGGGTGTAACCCCCGAGATTCGGGCCAACTGTGTAACAGTTGGGCCAAATCTTAAGTCTTGTCTTTTTTCTTCTGCTGAATCCTTCTTCTTTGCAGCCGAGGTGCTGTCTTGGCGGACTTGTCTGCTCCGGGCCGTCCATCACTTTGACCGGCTTGTTGCCAACACAGGCCGTCTTGGCGTCGAGGCGGCGCAGGCGAGGGCGGAGGCGTCCGCGACCCGACTGTCTCTTGATGAGGCCAGCCGGCTGCATGAGCAGCTGGTGGGTCACAAGAGCCGCCTCGAGGCCGAGGTGGAGCTCCTTAAGGCGGAGGCTGCCAAGGTGGTGGAGACGCAGCAGGCCCTGGTCGAGGCGGACCAGCAGCACGGCCAGCTGGCCGACGACAAGGGTTGGCTCCCGGCCGAGGTCGATCGTCTACGGGAGCAGGACACCGCGGTTGAGGGGGCTCATCAGGACGAGGCCCGTCGCCATGAGGCGGCCGAGAAGGCGGCTGAAGACAAGGACGCCAAGCTGAAGGCGGCCCTTGCTAAGGCAGCTGATCTGGAGAAGGGGGAGCGCGACCGTTCCATCAAACGGGAGCGGCGTGGTACGTTGCTTGAGGCGCAGCACCTGGAAGAGTCCTTCTCCAGTAAGTGCTTTTTCTTGCGGATTGCTGGGTCGGGACCCGGCCTTTCTTCCTTGTTGTTTTTCTTCTAACTTGCTTCTTCCTTTGCGACAGGGGCCTTCCCGGAGACGCAGCGGCTGGCGGAGGTAGCCGTTCGCTATCAGCATGACCCGACTGGCGTTGCCGGGTCTGGAACGGATCCGCGGACGGCCTGGACCTTCCCGAAGATCATTGCCGCCGCTGAGGCCCGCCTGCGGGTCTTGGGAACGCAGATGGAGCAGCTGTCCCGGGCCGGCACCGTGATGACGGAGGCCTTGTGGCCGGACTCCGTCCATCCACGCAGCTTCTCGCGCCTGGCGCGTTGGTTGGAGATGGGTCCGGACCATCTTGGCAAGTGGCGCGTTTCCACCGCTCGTGCCAGTGCTGAGATGGCACTCCGGTTCGCGCTGTCTAGGCAACCGGATCTTCAATTGGACGCGCTGATGGGCCAGCGTGCCGGCTCGAAGTAGTTGCTGCATGAGCAAGCCAGCCGGATTGCCTCCTGGGCCAGCTACATCGCCGAGTTCGCCTTCCATGACGAGTTCCATCCAGAGCGGATGGAAGACGGCAGGGCCGTCGGCAGCAACGACTACGGCTTGCTTCTTCACGACCCGGAGGGGAGCTCGGAGGAGACGGGCATCTACAGCGACGCGGATGCCGAGAAGGACACTGGTGCCTCGCTGGACCCGGAGGCCGGCAGGGGAGAGCCGTCGACGTCGCGACGCGGCGCTGGAGATGCCTGAGACACTTTGTGTAAAAACTGTTAAGTAGCAGATCCACCCACCCACTGGGGGTTTTTAGGGTGTAATGAACTCGGGCCTTGGGCCTTTGCTTAAATATTTGTGTGTAAATGTCATGAGTGCTTTTTTTGCTCTTTGCCTTCCGCTTTTTTGAACCGATTTCATACGCTTTTCTTCTCTCAAACCTCCCCCCCCCCGCGAGTCAGACGGCCGAGGCTCTGGTCCGTGACAAGGAGTTTGATTCTTCGAGAGGGGCACACAGGATTTGGGTCCTTAGAAGCATTGAGCGCGAGCGAAACACCCACTGGGTTGGCTGGCGGCAATCCGGCTTAGCCGGCTGGTGAGCAGTCGGTCATGCGGCTACTTATTTGATGAGTGACGGGCTGGGTTGATCGACCCGACAGCCTTTGACTTAGTGTATGAATTGTAGAGGAGCTTTGGCCCGTTGTGCTTGCCCGCCGACATCCAAAGATGGACCTGCGGTTTTAGGGCGAAGTGGGGGACCGTGGCATCCCAACTTTATCAGGAATCACCAAGTAAGGTGGTGGGCTGGCGACCGAGCCGGCCTACCCCCGAGCCCCCGGGTCGAGCGAGGCGAGCCGGTGGCCGGGTTCAGTGGTAAAGTGATGCAGGAAAAGAAGGGCGCAATAAATTGGTCGACAAAAGGGAGCCCCCGAGTCTCGTTCGGGGACCCCGTAGTTTCATGCGTTTACAAAAGGCGACCATACATACACGTGCGGCTAACTGTAAAACGGGCGGAGGAGTTCGGCGTTCCACGGCCGGGTCGTTTCTTCGCCGACGGTGTCCTTCTCGCGCTTATTTGACTTGCGTGCGTTAATGAGGTAGTAGGCGTTGAGATCGCGCAAGGCCCTGCTCACGATGAATGGGCCCTCCCACGAAGAGGACAGATTGTGCTGGCCTACCTGCTCTTAGACGAGTCGGAGGACGAGGTCGCCCTCGCGGAATGCGAGGGGCTTGATCTTCTTGCTGTGGTAGTGCCTCAGGCCTTGCTGGTAGATGGCCTAACGGCTAAGTGCCAGAAGGCGTGCTTCTTTGAGCAGGTCGACGCCGTCTTCGCGTGCCTTTCTGGCTTCGGCTTTGGTGTACATCATGACACACGGCGAGTCGAACTCGATGTCGGTCAGGATGACGGCTTTGGCTCCATAAACGAGGAAGAACAGGGTGAACCCGGTCGACCGGTTCGGCATGGTGCGTAGACTACAGAGAACTGCCGGCAACTCATCAAGCCAGCTGCCAGTTGAGCGGATGAGTGGCTCGACGAGTCGCGGCTTGATGCCGGATAGGATGAGTCCGTTGGCCTGCTCGACCTGACCGTTGGACTGCGGATGTGCTAGGGAGGCCAGGTCAAGGCGGATGCCGGAGACGGACAAGTATTGCTCGAGCGCGCCCTTGGCGAAGTTGGTGCCGTTGTCGGTGATGATTCTGTTCGGCATGCCGTAGCGCACCGCTATGTCCTTGATGAACCGGACGACTGTTGGCCCATCCAGTTTCTTGATTGGTCTTCCCTCGAACCACTTGGTGAATTTGTCCACTTCCACCAGCAAGTGCGTCATGCCGCCTCGAGCGGTTTTCAAGGGTCCCACCATGTCGAGTCCCCAGACCGCGAAGGGCCAGGCGATCGGTATGGTGCAGAGTGCTGGCGCCGGCTGGTGGCTGCGTTTGCTGAAGCGCTGGCACCCCTCGCACTTGAGAACGAGTGACTCGGCATCTTCGATGGCCGTGGGCTAGTAGAAAACATGGCGGAACGCCTTGGCCACCAGGGATCGTGATGCGGCGTAGTGCCTGCACTCGCCCTGGTGAATGTCGAGGAGGATGTCGATGCCCCGATCCTGCTCGACGCAGTGCTGTAACACGCCAGTGGAGCTGCGCTTGACGAGCTCGTTGTTGATGATGCTGTAGGCGGACACCCGACGCTGCACTTGCCGAGCCTCGGTTTCGTCCATGGGGAGAACCCCGTTCTCCAGAAATTCTGATATTTGCAGGGCCCAAGATGGGGCCGCAACCACGGTGAAGACGGCCACCTGGGTGGGTTCCGAGTCAGCAGCCCCTGGGCTGGGTTGAGCAGCCCCCGGGTTGGGGATGGCGACGGCCGGGTCCGGGATGATGGTGGTCGGGTTGAGCTGAGCAGCCCTCGGGCCGGGTTCAGCAGCCCCTGGGCCGGGTTGAGCAGCCCTCGAGCCAGCTTGCGGTGTGGCCAGGGTCGTCTTGGACGTGGATGGACTCGGAGTCCGGCGCTGGCTTGACGGATGGCTTGTGTAGGTGCTCGAGGGAGACGCCGGACGGATGGCTTGTCGTGACGAGGCGATCTTGGCGAGCGTGTCGGCTGCTTCGTTCTCCATGTGCGGGACGTGGAGGAACTCGCAGCGCTCGAAGGATCCGGACAGCTACTGGACGAGGAAGCGGTAGCTTGCCATGTTGGAGTCGCGGGCGTCCCATTCGCCGGAGCACTGCTGCACCACCAGGTCCTAGTCGTCGTAGCACAGGATGCGCCGGATGCCGAGTTCCTTGGCAAGACAGAGGCCGTGCACAAGGGCTTCATATTCGGCGACAATGTTGGAGGCAGCGAAGTGGATCTGGAGCGCGTAGCGGAGCCAGCCGCCCTTTGGAGATGACAGTATGATGCCGGCCCCCAAGCCCAGTCGCATCTTGGACCCGTCGAAGTGCATGCGCCAATGCTCGAGTCGGGAGGCGGCGGCAAGTACTAGGTCTCGGTCCAGTCGATGAGGAAGTCTGCCAGGGCTAGAGACTTGATCATGGTGCGGGGCTCATAGAGGATATTGTGGCCGACTAGCTGGATCGCCCACTTGGTGACCCGGCCAGAGGCGTCCCGGCACCCGATGATTTCTCCGATAGGCGCCATGCTGACGACGGTGACGACGTGCTCTTGAAAGTACTCCTTCAGCTTCTTGGAGGTGAGGTACACGCCGTAACACATCTTCTGGTAGTGCGGGTAGTTCTGATTCAAGATGGAGAGCACCTTGCTTAGGTAGTAGACCGGGCGCTGGACAACCTGGATCTTGCCCTTCTTTGGTCGCTCGAACACCAGCACCATGCTGACCGGTCGTGGCTATGTAGAGCAACAGTGGCTTCTTGTTGGTCGGCGCGGCCAGGAATGGTGCGGTGGAGAGCATGCGCTTGATGTCTTGGAAGGCCTCGTCTGCCTTGTCGTTCCACTCGAACGGGCTTGTCTTCTTCATTAGCTGGTATAGGGGTAGCCCTCTCGCCCAGCCGGCTTAGGAACCCGCTGACCGAGGCCAAGCACCCGGTGAACTTCTGGACGCCGGGCAGCCGAGCCGGCTTGCGCATGCGCTCGATGGCCTTGATCTTCTTCGGGTTCGCCTCGATGCCGCGTTCCGAGACGAGGAAGCCTAGTAGCTTTCCGGCCGGAACGCCGAGGACGCACTTTTCCGGGTTAAGCTTGACCTTATATTCACGGAGGTTGGTGAATGTTTCCGTCAAATCGTCAAGGAGCGTGAGGTGCTGCTTGGTCTTCACCACGATGTCCTCCACGTACACGTGGATATTGCGGCCAAGTTGCGGCAGCAGGCATTTCTGCATGCAGCATTGGAAGGTGGCGCCGGCGTTCTTCAAGCCGAACGACATGGTGATGTAGCAATACGCCCCAAAGGGCATGATGAAGGACGTCTTCAGGGCATCGGCCGGGTCCAGCTTGATCTGGTGATAGCCAGAGTAAGCGTCCAGGAAGGACAGGAGCTCGCACCCGACGGTCGAGTCGATGACTTGGTCGATCCGCGGGAGGGCGAATGGGTCCTTGGGACAGGCCTTGTTGAGGCTGGTGTAGTCGATACACATGCGCCAGGTCTTGTTCTTCTTCAGGATGTGGTCTGGATTGGCCAGCCACTCGGGGTGAAACACTTCCATTATGAAGCTGACCGCCAAAAGCTTGGCGACCTCTTCACCAATGGTTCTTCTCTTCTCTTCGAAAAATTGTCGGAGAGGTTGACGGACAGGCTTGGCATCCTTGCGGACCTGAAGTTTGTGCTCAGCGTACTTCCTCGGGATACCTGGCATGTCCTTGGGTGTCCATGCGAAGATATCCCGATTCTCATGGAGGAAGTCGACGAGATCGCCTTCCTATTTGCTGTCGAGGCGGGCGCCTACGACAACGTACTTGCTACAGCTAGGGTCTTCCAGGTTAAGCTTAACTCTCTTGGTCTCCTTGGAGGGCTTGAAGCCGGCCTCTTCGGACGGGTCCTGGGTCGGGATCGACGCAGCGGAGGCCTCGCCGGCCAGGGCGACGATTCGGTCGAGCTGGCGCCGCTCCTCGGCAATCACCGGCGACTCGGCCAACTTGGCACTGTCTCGGGCGCACTCCAGGGACTTGCGGTAGTCGCCGGTGATGGTGATGAGACCCTTGGGACCCGGCATCTTCATCTTCAAATATGCGCAGTGGGGAACCTCCATGAACTTGGCGAGCGCAGGCCGGCCCAGCAACGCGTGATACACGCTGGAGAGGTCACCACCTCGAACCAGACCGGTTCACGTCGGAAGTGGCTGCTGTCGCCGAACAGGACATCGAGCCGGACCCGGCCAATGGGCGAGCAGGAGAGGCTGGGTATGACACCGTGGAAGATCGTCCGGGTCGGCTCCAGGTCCTCGGCCTTGAGGCCGAGCTTGGTCATCGTGTCGCGGTAGAGGATCTAGATGCTGCTCCCGCCATTGGTGAGGACTAGGGAGAACTTGCATGTGCGCCGCGCGACGATGGTGGGGTTGAGGACGAGGGCGTAACCACCCGGGCTTGGCATGACTGCCGGGTGATCCTCCCGGGTCCAGGTGATCGGGCGATCCGACCAATGCATGAACTCTGGCTTGGCTAGGATGACGGTGTTCACCTCCTGTCGAAGAAGGTGCTCGCTGCGCTTGTCGTTGCCGAGGCTGGTCAAGACGACGTAGGCCGCGTTCTGATCCGGGTAGGCGTCGTTCCGCATCGCGCCGCCAGCGGGAGGCGGCGATGGAGGCAGAGGCGGCTGTCCCGCGCCTGGAGCCGGAGGCAGAGGAGGCGGGACGTCGCCCTCATGATGCGCTTGGTGATGGTGCACTGTCGAAGTGTGTGCTTGGAGGGTCTTGCACCGCTGTGGCACTTGCAGGGGGCGTCGAGCATCTCTTCGAAACTCATGGCGGGCTACCATGCCATCTTGCCGGTCTGCCGGCGCTTCGCTGCCGGGTCCGCCGTAGGCTCGGCCGCCGTGACGAGCTGACTGTTGTGACGCTGCGCCAGCTGGTCGGCCTTGCGCTTGTTGTTCTGGTGATGCTGCTGCCGGCTGCTTTCGCAGGCCGGCTTCGGAGGGGGAACCGGCTTCGCCTTGCCAGCTTCATCTAGCGCCACCAGGATCTTCATGGCGGAGTCGGTGTTGGAGTACTTGTCTGCCGTCACCATGAGCGTGGCCATGGCGGCCGGCTCGGAGCGTAGGAGCTTGTGCTTGAGGAGGGTGCTGTCTCGGCACCCGCTGACGAAGTACTGGATCGCCTGAACTTCATGGACGATCTCGTAGCTGTTCCGGAACTCGGTCCAGCGTGCGAGGTACTTGCATCCGGTCTCCGTCGGCCCGTGCACGCACATGGCGAGCTGGCTGGGGCGGCCGGGTCGCTTGTAAGTCCCCATGAAGTTGCGGACAAAGGCTTCCTCGAAGTCAACCCATGCGTTGATGCTGCCCATCGGCAGGCTGTTCAACCATGTGCGGGCCGACCCCTGGAGCATGAGCGGTGCATAGCGCATGACGAGACGACAATTGGCACCGGTGATGCCAATGGCCGTGGTATAGTTGGTCAGCCAGTCTTCCGGCTTCACCATCCCATTATACTTGGGGGTGTCGCGGGGAAGCACGAACCCTTTGGGAAAGGGCTCCTCCCGGATGCGTGGGACGAAGCACGCCGGCCCGATAGCGCCGCTCTCCACCTCCAGGGAGCGAGCAAGCTGATCGAGGCGGTGGCGCGCGTCGGTGTCGTCGATGGCGCGCTGGCCGGGTCAACTGGCAGCAGGCCCGAAGGGGCCGGGTCGGTTGGAACCGGACGCCGGACATGCTGGACTGGTCCGCGCTGGGTCTCCGGGACGGGCTCTTTGCCAGGGACGTCGGCGGCCGCGGTGGCCGGGTTGCGCCGAGTCCGGGTTTGGCCGGAGTGTGCCTCGCCGGGCGGCAAGGAAGCCGTGTGCAGGAGTTCGCCGGCTCCGCCATGGCAGGCGGAGCCGGACCCCACCGGCTTGGCGAGCTGGTTGAGGCGATCCTGCTGGGTGTTGGCGGTGTGGAGGAGCTCACGCATCCACCCGATGCGCTCTTTGAGCTCCTCGCCCGTGAGTTGGTCGAGGCCGACCGTGGCTACCTCCACAGCGCGCATGTTCTTCACTGGGGTCTCGTAGACGGTCCAGATGGCGCCGAAGGCCTGACCTATCGCTCCTCCCCGGGTGCGAGCATCGGCGACCCGGTTTGGCTCGGCCATGGCGGGCGTGAATCTGTGGGCGGCGTCATGCTCCATCTGAGCGGCCTCTAGGCGACGCCTGGCGGCGGCCAGCGTCTCAGACAGGTCTAGCATCTGCTGGCGTCTATCCTCGAGCTGGGTTCGGGCCTCGGTGACGTTGGTGGCGTCGACGTTGGTGCCGATGAGGATGCAGAGGCTCTGCATCGCGGTGCGTAGCGGGTCGGACGGCTCGGTCCGTGCCGCCGCGGCCCCGGATTTTGTAGCCTTCCTCGTCTTGCTCGACGAGGAGGAGGTGCCATCACCGGTGACGAAAACCTCCACATGGACGTCCATCGCCCCGGCGGCGATACCGCCGCCGAGGGAGAGTGGAGAGTCGGAGTAGTTGAGCACCTCCCTAGGGTACTCGTCGACCGCGAACGCATCGGAGATGCGCAGCGTGGTGAAGGAGGCGGCGAGCGCGCCGATGACATCGTCCGCCAGAGCGACGGACTCGTCGGAGTAGGAGAAGGGCCCCGTGTGAAGCATGCTCCCGGCCAGCTCCTCGAACTGCCCTAGGGTGGGCGCCAACTATCGTGGTGGGCGCACGTCAGATGCCAAGTGTCGGTGTCAAAACCGGCGGATCTCGGGTAGGGGGTCCCGAACTGTGCGTCTAGGCGGATGGTAACAGGAGACAAGGGACACGATCTTTTACCCAGGTTCGGGCCCTCTTGATGGAGGTAAAACCCTACGTCCTGCTTGATTAATATTGATGATGTGTGTTAGAAGAGTAGATCTACCACGAGATCAAGGAGGCTAAACCCTAGAAGCTAGCCTATGGACTAAAGCCATCCGGTTTATGATTGTTGTTCGTCCTATGGACTAAAGCCATCCGGTTTATATAGACACCGGAGAGGGCTAGGGTTACACAAAGTCGGTTACAATGGTAGGAGATCTACATATCCGTATCGCCAAGCTTGCCTTCCATGCCAAGGAAAGTCCCATCCGGACACGGGACGAAGTCTTCAATCTTGTATCTTCATAATCTTGGAGTCCGGCCGACTATGATAGTTCGGCTATCCGGACACCCCCTAGTCCGGGACTCCCTCAGTAGCCCCCGAACCGGGCTTCAGCGATGACGAGTCCGGCGCGTATATTGTCTTTGGCGTTGCAAGGTGGGTTCTCCTTCAAACTTCATGTTCCTGTCGAATAGTGTCCGGCTTCCTTATAAATGTTGCGCTCCTTGGCTTCTACGCGCAATAATGGCCTTCTTCCACGTGTCGTATGAATGCGAAAAGCTAGGGTATTTTTAGATTTTACCCCCTAGCCGTGCAAACGAGCCGCCTATAAGAGAGGCGGGGATCTAGATCCAGCTCACACCATCCTCCATCCGCAAGTTCTCATCGAAGCACCTCTGACAAAAATCCATTCTATCATGGATAGTCGACGCGGCTCCTTCTCTCGCGCTCCCAGCCCTAAGCCAGGAGATTGGGGGAGATGCTCAGTTCCACACAGCGAGCTAGTGGCGCTCCAAACCGAGGGATATCTTCCCCCAGCTTTTATGGTTCCGGTTTGAGCCGGACTAGCTACCTTCAAGGGTGGAAAGCAGGCGGAGAGCGTCCCCAACCCTTCCAAAGGAGAGCGGGTATGCTTCGTCCCTTATCTAATAAGGGGACTCGGATTTCCCATACATCTGTTTCTCCGGGGGCTCCTGGAGTTCTACGGACTCTAGCTTCACCACCTCACACCTGCCTCCATTTTGCACATCGCGAGCTTTGTAGCTCTTTGCGAGCTGTTCCTGGGCATCGAGCCCCATTTTGCGCTGCGGAGGAGATTGTTTTGCCTCGTACCCCGTTCTTATGAGGGGTCGACATATCAAGTGGGCGGAGCCGAAATATGGCGCATCGCAGGGACCGGATATCTATCCGGCACCCCAAAGAAGGCATCCGAAGACTGGCCTTCGGAATGGTTCTACATGGAAGACGCCCCTCTGCCGGATCCAGTTTGGATCGGCCTCCCGGAGTTCAGCAATGCTCCCTTGAAGACGCCTGAGTTGGCGCCCGCGGAGCCCTCAATGGGAGGATGATGGGAGCGTCCATTATCTGATGGGCCAGATTAGGTTACTGGCCCACTCCGGATTGACCATGATTGGAATCATGGCCACGTGCATTATGCGAGGGGTGCAGCAACTCCAATATAGGGGCCACCCTATGTGGGATTTCAACGGGGAAGACGACGCCACCCGTCATGGCCGCAGAGGGCCGGGCTCGGCAACCGATCTGGCAAAGATCCTGTCCGGCTTGTACAAGGGGGAGGAGGAGGACTTTCTCCGCACGAATCCATTGAACGGATTCTCCATGAATAACCCTCGGAGCTGGGTAAGCGGACGTTTATCTACCCAATCCATACTTCCAAAGTCAAATATCTTACTTTGTGATTTCGACACAGGAGCTGCGCCGGGACATGGAGGGCATACAAAGCCTAACTCCACAGCCCGAGGATCCGGAACGATCCCTTGATCCGACCTCCGAAGAGGATCCGGACATAAAGGTGGAGCTGATTGACGGGGTGTTCCACCAACTTAGCATGGACAATGCCCTAGTCGCCATTATGGCTGACTACCCCGGTTTGTTTCCGGCCTCCCAGGTGACTACGACCGAGGTCTTGACACCATCATTTGATCCGTGCTCAACTCTGACCATCCTATACTGATGGTGCAGCACAGGAGGTGCCTTTAAGGCGGGAAGCCGAACCTGCGGCGGCTGACCAGCAAGGGTCAGTTCGGCCCAGCAGGCAAAAGAGGAGTGTGACGCGAATCAAAACGTCGCCGCAACGGTACGGCGCACCGTTGTTTTTAAGGGAAGGATCCCTAGGAGGTATATTAATGCTCATAACTTTTTCTAGGAGAAAGAGCGCTCGCCGGACAGTGTCCGGAGAGGTTGCCAATCAAGCCTCCGCCAGCCATGCTCCATCGCGTGGTCCGGAAGTGGAGGCGAACACAAGGAAAGAGCCGGATGCTCCTCCGACGGAGGATGCCGATAGGCTGTCCGCCACCCGGTCTGAGGTGGAGAGCGCCATGAATCACAGGCGTCGCCGGACAGTTCTTTGTGACGCGTGTTTCTCCCCGGAGGCGTTGAATGCCTTTGATGCGGGAAACGCGCACCTCCATGCTGCTCAAGATGGTTTAACCAGAGCCACGGAGCAATATGTGAAGGACATACGGGTAAGTAATTTTAATAGTTATATATGCTAGTAGCCCCCGAGACTTAAAATAGTTAAAATAACTGATTTAAGGATCATTTATTATGCAGGATCTTACGGAGAAGAATACCCACCTGTCCCAGGAGCTCCAAGAGTGCGAGGCCCAACTTGAGGCCGCACTAGCCACCACAAGGGGAGCCACAGAGACCCCCGCTGGTAATACGTACTTCGAAAAGATAAGTAGTTAACAAAGTGCGGCGTGTGCATAAATCTGACAATAATATTGCAGAGGGCGCCGGACTAGATCCGGACAAGCAACAGCTACTACGTCAGCTAAAGGCAGGCGAGAGGGTTCTTATGAAGGTGCAGCAGGAGAGAAACAAGCTCCAAGATGCCCACACCCAGCTAGCAGAAGAGCTGAAAGGTGTTCGGGCCCAGCTGTCTGGCTCCGTGAAGGAGAATCAGCGGCTTCGTCGCGGCATTTATAGTAAGTGCTTGAGCAAATTCCTTTGAAAAGAAGAATTCGGCGAGGAAGTCGATTGACAGAAATGTGTCTTTAGGTGTGCTCACAGGTCGCCCTGTGGAGGAAATGCCTGGTTCAACGGGTGACCAACTTCCCGAGCTGGTGCAACTGCTCGAACATGTTTGGCAGGCGATGAGTGGCGTCGTTCAGGCCTTATGGCCTTCCGTCTCCCTACCCGAGGGCCTTGGAGGGCTTGCTGAGAAGCTTCAGGGAGCACAGCGACGCCTCCGTCTGTGGAAGATATCGGCCTGCTGTCAAGGCGCCAGGGAGGCCTGGGCCATAGTGATGACGCGGTACCCGAAGGCTGACCCAAACCACATGGCCGAGGTCGGACCTGCGGGGCCTGATGGGAAGGAGATCCCTGTGAGCTTGATGTACGGCCAAGTAGAGCTGGCCGCGAAATATTACCAACAGGACTGTAAATTAGACAGCCTGTTAGATGGGATTGAAGAGGAGTACAATCAGTCAGTTTGACGATGTAATTTGAAATGACATGTAAAATGCCTTCTAGCCGAATTGTAGATCGTTTGTCTTTGCGGACCTTTTCGCTTCAACCTCGGGACCCAACAGTCCGAAGTGTGTCTGAATACCCTTATGGTTATAAAAGAACCGGGGCATGCGTGGAGACAAGGCGTCGGGGTCATAATTGCTTTATCAGACAAGTGCCCAACTAGCTATGTTATATTACATGGTTAGTAAGAAACATATTCCAGGGAGAATAGTTCCGTTAAGGGTTCCTTTCCCTGGGAGGCATGCCCTAAAGTGCATGTCCGGACTGCGAAAGTAGCAGAAAAAGCATCTGGGGGCAAATAAATAAGTAATAAATCATCTTTCAAGTCACCGACCGAATATTCTCTTAAGAACGCTAGCTTTTGGCTTCACCCGGTCTGAGGTACACATCCGGCTGACCCGGCAGTAACAATCGCAGAGGTGCTCCCTTTACCTCCTAGCCGAACAATCAGGAACGTAGGGGTAAGAACAGGAGCCAGGCAACCCAGCTTGGCCAAAACTTAAGTCATATCGATGCATATAATGGTGAATAAAAGGTACATGCGGAAGTATGACACATGTGTTGGGCATGAAGCCCGTATAAATAAGCTTCTGTTAAAGAAGCCCCCAGGTATAATGAGTGCTAGGAGCACATCAAGTGTGTGCGAACAATGCACAAATCAGCCTATCAAAGGTATTGAAAAAAAAGTGGGAAGAAGGAGGGGGACAAGAGACAGTGAGAATGTAAAAAGGTGGATGGAGGAGTGAGACGAACTCTGAGTCCGGCGTTAGGCGTAGAATCTTCGGAGACGGGCTGCGTTCCATGGGTTCGGCTCGAGTCAGTTGTCAGATGCGTTACGTAGACGGTATGCTCCGCCGGTCAGGACTTGGTCGATGATGAAGGGACCTTCCCACTTGGGCTTAAGTTTGTCCTTTTTCTTGTCCGGCAGGCGTAGAACAAGTTCGCCAACATTGTAAGCTTTGGCCCGTACTTCTCTACTTTGATATCTTCGAGCCTGCTGTTGATAAAATGCTGAACGAGCTTTTGCCACGTCCCGCTCCTCCTCTAAGGCGTCCAAACTGTCCTGCCGATCCAGCTCGGCTTCTCTTTCTTCGTACATGCGCACGCGAGGTGAGTCATGAATTATATCGCAGGGCAGAACTGCCTCTGCGCCGTACACCATAAAAAATGGTGTGAAGCCGGTAGTTCGGTTTGGCGTGGTCTGCAGCCCCCAGAGTATGGAGTCGAGCTCCTCTACCCAGTGCGTGTTAGATTGCTTGAGGGACCGCACTAGTCTGGGTTTGATGCCGCTCATGATTAGACCATTTTCTCGCTCGACTTGACCGTTAGTTTGGGGGTGATAGACTGAAGCGTAGTCGAGCTTGATGCCCATATTTTTGCACCAGAGTTTAACCTCGTCGGCCGTGAAATTCGTGCCGTTATCAGTGATGATGCTGTGGGGGACGCCAAAACGGTGTACTACCCCGGATATGAAATCTATCACAGGTCCAGATTCTGCCGTTTTAACCGGCTTGGCTTCAATCCATTTGGTGAATTTGTCCACCATGACGAATAAATATTTGTGCTTGTGGGTTCCCCCTTTACGGGGTCCAACCATGTCAAGCCCCCAGACCGCGAACGGCCAGGTGATGGGTATAGTTTTGAGGGCGGTGGGTGGCATGTGGCTCTGATTAGCAAAGAGCTGGCAACCGACGCATCATTGGACTAAGTCCTGAGCATTTGCCCGGGCTGTCGGCCAATAAGATCTTGTACGGAAGGCCTTGCCTACAAGGGCCCGGGCTGCAGCGTGGTGCCCGCCTAGTCCATCCTGAATTTCAGCCAGGAGATTTCGCCCTTCCTCTTCGGAGATACACCTTTGAAGGACTCCGGTTGTGCTTTTCTTATAAAGTTCTCCCTCATGGACCTTGTAGGCTTTAGATCGCCGAACTATGCAGTGGGCCTCATTTTGGTCTTCGGGAAGCTGCCTAATTAAGTAGGCTAGGAATGGTTCCGTCCACGGGGCAATTACTGCCATCATTTCATGGGCTGAAGGTGTTATTTCATTGGCTGAGCCGCCGATTGTGTCAGAATTGTCTGAGTTAGGTGCTGCAGCTGGCTCCGGATTGTTATTTCCGGACTCCTCTTCCCATAATACGGATGGCTTAAAGAGCCGTTCCAGGAAGATGTTAGGAGGGACGGCGTCGCGTTTTGCGCCGATGCGTGCTAACACGTCTGCTGCCTGGTTATTATCCCGGGCTACATGGTGGAATTCGAGTCCTTCGAACCGAGCTGACATTTTTAGGATGGCGTTGCGGTAAGCTGCCATTTTCGGATCTTTGGCGTCAAAGTCTCCATTTACTTGGGATATTGCGAGGTTTGAATCCCCGCGCACCTCTAGGCGTTGAATGCCCATGGAGATTGCCATCCGGAGGCCGTGTAGAAGGGCCTCGTATTCGGCTGCGTTGTTGGAGTCCATGTACATTATTTGAAGTACGTATTGGACTGTTTCTCTAGTTGGGGACGTCAAGACGACGCCAGCCCCCAAGCCAGCCAACATTTTGGATCCGTCGAAATGCATGATCCAATTGGAGTACGCGCCGTACTCTTTAGGGAGTTCGGCTTCGGTCCATTCGGCGACGAAGTCAGCCAGGACTTGCAACTTTATAGCTCGCCGTGGTTTGTAGGTTATGTCAAATGGTAAGAGCTCAATGGCCCATTTTGCAATCCTGCCCGTTGCGTCGCGATTGTTTATAATATCGTTGAGAGGTACTTCGGAGGCCACCGTTATGGAACACTCTTGAAAGTAGTGTCGCAGCTTCCGGGATGCCATGAACACCGCATACGCTATCTTTTGATAATGTGGGTACCGGGACTTGCATGGAGTTAAGACAGTGGATACGTAGTACACTGGTTTTTGAAGAGGGAATCTGTGCCCTTCTGTTTCTCGTTCGACGACGAGTACCGCGCTGACAACTTGATGTGTTGCTGCGATATATAATAACATAGGTTCGCCCAGGTTCCGCGCGGCTAGGACCGGATTTGTTGCTAGTATGGCCTTGATTTCTTCAAGTCCGGCCGTGGTAGCATCCGTCCGTTCGAAGTGTTTGGTGCACCAAAGGAGGCGATAGAGGGGCAGAGCCTTTTCTCCCAAACGGGAGATGAAGCGGCTTAGAGCCGCTACGCACCCAGTTAGTTTTTGTATTTGCTTGAGGTCTTTTGGGATATCCAATTGTGACAGAGCTCGGATCTTGGCTGGGTTTGCTTCAATTCCTCTACCGGATACAATGAAGCCCAAAAGCTTTCCGGCTGGTACTCCGAAGACACATTTTTCCGGGTTGAGCTTAATGTCATATGCTCGGAGGTTGTCAAATGTCACCCTTAAGTCGTCTACTAGAGTTTCGACGTGTTTGGTCTTGACGGCCACATCGTCTACGTATGCCTCTACTGTTTTGCCTATCTGGGTAGCCAGACATGTCTGAATCATGCGCTGATATGTTGCGCCGGCGTTTTTGAGTCCAGAGGGCATTGTGTTGAAGCAGAATGGCCCATATGAAGTAATGAATGCCATTGCAGCCTGGTCTTTTTGTGCCATCTTGATTTGATGGTATCCGGAATATGCGTCGAGGAAGCACAATGAATCGTGCCCTGCGGTAGCATCGATGATTTGGTCGATGCGAGGGAGAGGGAAAGGGTCCTTTGGCAGGCCTTGTTAAGGTCTTTGAAATCGACGCAAAGGCGCCAGGATTTGTCCTTTTTTGGTACCATTACTAGGTTGGCTAGCCAGTCCGGATGTTTTATATCTCTGATGAATCCGGCTTCTAAGAGTTTGGCTAGCTCCTCTCCCATTGCCTGTCTTTTGGGTTCAGAAAATCGCCAAAGAGCTTGTTTGACTGGCTTGAATCCTTTTAGGATATTTAGGCTGTGCTCTGCCAGCCTGCGTGGGATTCCTGGCATGTCTGAAGGGTGCCAGGCAAAAATGTCCCAATTTTCCCGAAGGAATTCTCGTAGTGCAGCTTCTACATCAGGATTTAATTGTGCCCCAATGGATGCCGTCTTTGTGGGGTCCGTTGGATGGACCTAAAATTTACTATTTCGTCTGCTGGTTTAAAAGAGGTGGACTTGGACCTCTTATCGAGTATCACATCGTCCCTATCCACCATGGAGCGCAGCGCAGTTAGTTCCTCTGCCGCTAGGGCTTCGGATAATGCCTCTAGGGCCAGTGCGGCTGTCTTATTTTCAGCGCGGAGTGCTGTCTCTGGATCACTGGCGAGAGTGATTATTCCATTGGGTCCGGGCATTTGGAGCTTCATGTACCAGTAATGGGGTATAGCTTGGAAGATTGTGAATGCCTCTCGCCCTAACAAAGCGTGATATCCGCTGCCGAATGGGGCCACTTGGAACGTGACCTCTTCGGACCTATAATTGTCTGGCGAGCCGAACACTACATCTAGTGTGATTTTTCCTGTGCAGCATACTTCTCAACTAGGGATTATTCCCCTGAAGGTTGTGCCGCTTCGCTCAATGCGGCTCCAGTCAATTTCCATTTTTTGAAGGGTTTCCTCGTAGATGAGGTTTAATCCGCTACCGCCATCCATGAGTACCTTGGTAAGACGAAAGTCGTCCACTATCGGACTGAGGACCAATGCGGCTGGTGCTCTAGCTGTTCGAAATTTAGGTTCGTCGCTGGCATTGAAGGTGATAGCTGTGTCGCTCCATGGATTTGTTGTTGCTACTTGGTAGACTTCGGCAAGGCTACAGATTGTTCGTTTCGGCATGTTATTTGATGCGAAAGTCTTGAAGACTGTTAATACCGTACTGGTACTGCTGGGCTGGTTGCCCGGGGCTAAAAAGCCTTCGCCACTTTTGGCCACCTGTCGTAATATCCAACATGCTCGAAGGCTATGTGTTGGAGTGGCACCCTCCGTACTGTGGATTTTGCAGGGTCCGTTGAGCCATCCCTCCAGTACGGTTCCATACCCTTTAGGGGGTTTTTGCTTTTTGGTTTTTAACCTAGGTGCTTGTGTATGACGCACCCTTTTATTTCGGACTGGGGTTGTATTCAGGGCCGGATTGTCCCAAAACCTAGTTTCGGTTTTCCAGGCACTGTCCATCGCGCAGTATTTTTGTACAATGGTCGCTAGGTTGGCGAAGCGTGTAACTTGCGACGACTGATGGCGTTTATGATTCCCTTGTCCATGCAATTGTTGCAGAAGATTGAAATCACGCTTTCTTCACGGCAGTCCTTTATCCTGTTCATAACCAGGAGGAATCTGGCCCAGTAATGATGTACTGTTTCATCGGGCTCTTGCCGTATTTGAGATAGATCGCTTATGATTGGGTGGGCGAGTGGAATTAAGTTCGGAACCCCGCCCGATCTGAGGCTCAAAGGCCAAGAAGCTTCCAGATTCGGAAGCTTGGTTTGCTGGACGCTTTCCAACAAATCTGGTCCGATGCCTGACTTTAGGTTCAGTATTTGATTAGCGTCCGACCCTTCGCGGGAATCTGGCATGGAGGGATCGGGAATCCGGACATAGTTGGTTTTTAACATAGAAGAAGAGTCACCGCATTGTTCCTCTACCACAACAACGTGGTGGGTAACCTGGGGAGAGTTAATTTCTCTCAGATCGGTTTTACGCCCAATCTGATCATAGTCGGTAGCGACTCCCAGGGCGGCGATGCGATCCAAGAGCTTGTTTACGGAGGAGAGCTCAATCGGATCCAGCTACTCGGTGAATTTCGAGCTGACGTGAAGATCGCTTTTAATGACCTGAGAGGTCATTGTCAGAGCGGTGGCCGAACAGGCGGTCATAAGAAAACCGCCTAGCCGGATAGTCTGGCCAGCGGCCAAAGCTCCCTTGACGACGGTGCCGTCTTTAAAGACGGGAAAGGGCATCCTTCCTGCTGGTGATGGCACAGAGGAACTCTCAATGAAAGCACCAATGTCGGTGTCAAAACCGGCGGATCTCGGGTAGGGGGTCCCGAACTGTGCGTCTAGGCGGATGGTAACAGGAGACAAGGGACACGATGTTTTACCCATGTTCGGGCCCTCTTGATGGAGGTAAAACCCTACATCCTGCTTGATTAATATTGATGATGTGTGTTACAAGAGTAGATCTACCACGAGATCAAGGAGGCTAAACCCTAGAAGCTAGCCTATGGTATGATTGTTGTTCGTCCTATGGACTAAAGCCATCCGGTTTATATAGACACCGGAGAGGGCTAGGGTTACACAAAGTCGGTTACAATGGTAGGAGATCTACGTATCCGTATCGCCAAGCTTGCCTTCCATGCCAAGGAAAGTCCCATCCGGACACGGGACGAAGTCTTCAATCTTGTATCTTCATAATCTTGGAGTCCGGCCGACCATGATAGTTCGGCTATCCGGACACCCCCTAGTCCGGGACTCCCTCACCAAGGGATGGCTAAAGAGAGGAGGAGGCTCAAGGGCGCTAGTGGGCTCCAGAGGCTTGGTTGGCATGCGCAGGAGTGGGACGCCGGACATACCCAGGTTTGGGGCTCTCCGGAGAGATAATACCCCTAGTCCTGCCGAGTTTAGTTGGATGATCGATAGTACAATGTTGCTCCTGGAGCTATATGGAGGAGGAAGGAAGCTAGCCAAGGCTTGGGCTGCTCCTTCTCTCCGGTGCTGCTGTCGGGTGGCTAGTCCTATGCTTACTTGTGTTTCTTTCATGTCTCATACATGTCTTTGTAGGCGTGGGTTCCTGGGGGGTTTTATAGATCAACCCATCCAGGGTTACAATGGTAATATGCCGAGTCAGTGGGTCCATATTGTCGGTGTCCAGGATACCGAGATGGGTCTCGCTTGAGGGCCTATGGTTCGCCGGGTTCCCCTAGGTGCGGGCCCCGCGTACCTAGGGGAACTATGCGCCGCTTGTCGATCATCAGGGCATGGCCTAGTCGAGTCGTGTACAGTGCTCTCCGTCAGGTTGCCGCTTGCTGCCGTTAGCGGTGAGGGCGGGAGCACTGTTGCCACGCCAGCCCCGGTCAGCGGGTAGGTGAGGGGCACTGTTGCCACGCTTCGGCTGACCATAGGCATGGACGGAAGCACTGTAGTCTTGGTCATCGGTGATTGAAGTCTCGTCTCATCGTACGGCCTGGATGGGACAGGAGCTACCCGTGGCTGGGTTGCCGTGCACGCCACGGGTGGGGTCGGCTTGTTGGGGAAGCCTTGGTTGCGTCGGGTTGGGTTGTCTTGCACCGTTTACTGTGGCCGGGTCGGCGTACCTTGCCGAGTCGAAGAGCTTGGCCGGGTTGCGAGCCTTGCCGGGTCGAGCGACCCGGCCAGGCACGTGCCGGTTCGCGGGGTGATGCGGGCCCCGCCGTTTTTGAAATGGATCCGGGTTCCGTTGCCTGCCCGGGGTTCATCCCCCCGACAGTTTTGGGGTCCAAGAGTGATTTCCACGATTGACGATCCTCGGGGTGCGTATACGTGTCCGTCGTCAACAGTCACAGTTTTGGCAAATTCTGAACCGTTTCGTGGAGTATTACTC
This sequence comes from Triticum aestivum, assembly GCF_018294505.1. Lineage (NCBI taxonomy): Eukaryota > Viridiplantae > Streptophyta > Magnoliopsida > Poales > Poaceae > Triticum > Triticum aestivum. The sequence continues at coordinate 5,161,369 of NC_057795.1, read as the reverse complement.
ACCATTTTGGGGTCCCGAAGCAATTTCATACTTCTTGAACCCTAGCGTGCATTCACGTGTTGGTCATAAACACAAGCAGTTTTTCCCGATTCTGGCCCGTTTCTTGAACTATTACTCATTGTTTTGGGTTCCCGGAGTGATTTCCACGATTGCCGAACCCCGGCATGCGTTTACATGTCGGTCATCAACACTTGCAATTTTGGTCGATTCTGGCCCATTTCATGGACAATTACTCACTGATTTGGGGTCGCTGAGCGATTTCCATGATTGGCGAACCCCCGGGGTGCATTTATGTATCGTTCATCTATAATCCTAGGTTTGTCCGTGGGCTGTTTCTTGGACTTCTACTCAGTTTTGGAGTCGCTGAGTGATTTCCACGATTGACGAGTACCGGTGTGCGTTTATGTGTCCGTCATCAACACTCGCAGTTTTGGCCGATCCTAGCCCGTTTCATGGACTATTACTCACTAATTTGGGCTCCCTGAGCGATCTCCATGATTAACGAACCCCGATATGCGTTTATGTATCGTTCATCAATAATCCTAGGTTTGTTCGATTCTGGGCTCTTTAATGGACTACTACTCATCGTTTTGGGGTCCCAGAGAGATTTCCATGGTTGTCGAACCCCAAGATGTGCTTACGAGTTTGTCGTCAAGACTCGCAGTTTGGGCCGATTCTGGCTCATTTCTTGGACTATTACATAGTTTTGGGGTCCCGAAGTGATTTCACGATTGACGAAGCCCGTGGTGCGTTTAGGTGTCCATCATCAACACTCACAATTTTGGCAGATTCTGGTCCGTTTTATGCACTATTACTCAACGTTTTGAGGTCCCAGAGCGATTTCCACGATTGACGATCCTCAGGGCGTATACATATCCGTCGTCAACACTCACAGTTTTGGCCAATTCTGAACCGTTTCGTGGACTATTACTCACCGTTTTGGGGTCCCTAAGCAATTTCCATAGTTGTTGAACCCCATCATGCGTTTACGTGTCGGTCATCAACCGAAGCAGTTTTGGCCGATTCTGGCCCGTTTCTTGAACTATTACTCACTGTTTTGGGGTCCCAGAGTGATTCCCATGATTGCCGAACCCCAGCGTGCGTTTACGTGTCGGCATCAACACTCGCAATTTTGGCCGATTTTGGCCCGTTTCATGGACTATTACTCACTGATTTGATGTCCGTGAGCGATTTCCATGATTGACGAACCCCGGGGTGCCTTTATGTATCGTTCATCAATAATCCTAGGTTTGTCCGATTCTGGGCCGTTTCTTGGACTTCTACTCAGTTTTGGAATCCCTAAGTTATTTCCACGATTGACGAATACCTGGGTCCGCTTACGTGTCGGTCATCAACACAAGCAGTTTTGGCCGATTCTGGCCCGTTTCTTGGACTATTACTCACTGTTTTGGGGTCCCGGAGTGATTTCAACGATTGTCGAACCCCGGCATGCGTTTACGTGTCGGTCATCAACACTGATTTGGGGTCCCTAAGCGATTTCCATGATTGACAAACCCCGGGGTGCATTTATGTATCATTCATCAATAATCCTAGGTTTGCCCGATTCTAGGCCGTTTCTTGGACTTATACTCACTTCTGGGGTCCCTCAGTTATTTCCTCGATTGACGAACACCGGGGTGCGTGTATGTGTCGGTCATCAACACTCGCAGTTTTGGCCGATTCTGGCCTGTTTCATGGACTATAAATCAGGGTCCCTGAGCGATTTCCATGATTGACGAACCCCGGGGTTCGTTTATGTATCGTTCATCAATAATCCTAGCTTTGTCTGATTCTGGGTTATTTAATGGATTATTACTCACTGTTTTGGGGTTCCAAAGCGATTTCCATGGTTGTCGAACCCCAAGGTGTGCTTACGAGTTGGTTATCAAGACTTGCAGTTTGGGCAGATTCTAGCTGGTTTCTTGGACTATTACCCGGTTTTGGGGTCCCGAAGTGATTTCCGCGATTGACGAACCCCAGGGTGTATTTAGGTGTCGGTCATCAACACTCATAATTTTGGCAGATTCTGGTCCTTTTTGTGCACTATTACTCACCGTTTTGGGGTCCCAGAGCGACTCCATGATTGATGATCCTCGGGGTGCGTATACGTGTCCGTCGTCAACACTCACAGTTTTGGCTAATTCTGAACCGTTTCATGGACTACTAATCACCGTTTTGGGTCCCGAAGCAATTTCCATAGTTGTTGAACTCCAAGGTGCGCTTACGAGTCAGTCATCAACAAAAGCAGTTTTGCCCGATTCTGGCCCGTTTCTCGAACTATTACTCACTGTTTTGGGGTCCCTGAGTGATTTCCACGATTGCCAAACGCCAGCGTGCGTTTACGTGTCGGTCATCAACACTCACAATTTTGGCCGTTTCTGGCCCGTTTCTTGGACTATTACTCACTGATTTCGGGTCCCTGAGCGATTTCCATGATTGACGAACCCCGGGGTGCATTTACGTATTGTTCATCAATAATCCTAGGTTTGTCCGATTCTGGGGCGTCTCTTGGACATCTACTCAGTTTTGGGTCCCTGAGTGATTTCCACAATTGACGAACACTGGGGTGCGTTTATCTGTCAGTCATCAACAATCGTAGTTTTGGCCGATTCTGGCCTGTTTCATGGACTATTACTCACTAATTTGGGGTCCCTGAGCGATTTTCATGATTGACGAACCCCGGGGTGCATTTATGTATCGTTCATCAATAATCCTAGGTTTGTCCGATTCTGGGCTATTTAATGGATTATTACTCACCATTTTGGGGTCCCAAAGCGATTTCCATGGTTGTCGAACCCCAAGGTGTGCTTACGAGTTGGTCGTCAAGACTCGCAGTTTGGGCCGATTCTGGCCCGTTTATTGGACTATTACTCGGTTTGGGGACCCGAAGTGATTTCCATGATTGACGAACCCCAGTGTGCGTTTAGGTGTCGGTCATCAACACTCACATATTTGGCAGATTTTGGTCCATTTTGTGCACTATTACTCAGCGTTTTGGGGTCCCAGAGCGATTCCATGATTCACAATCCTCGGGGTGCGTATACGTGTCTGTCGTCAACACTCACAGTTTTGGCCAATTCTGAACCGTTTCATGGACTATTACTCACCATTTTGGGGTCCCAAAGCATTTTCCATAGTTGTGGAACCCCAAGGTGCGCTTACGTGTTGGTCATCAACACAAACAGTTTTGGCCGATTCTGGCCCGTTTCTTGAACTATTACTCACTGTTTTGGGGTCCCGGAGTGATTTCCACGATTGCCAAACCCCAGCGTGCGTTTACGTGTCGGTCATCAACACTCACAATTTTGGCCGATTCCGGCCTGTTTCATCAACACTCACTGATTTGGGGTCCCTGGGTGATTTCCATGATTGACGAACCCCGGGATGCGTTTATGTATATCGTTCATCAATAATCCTAGGTTTGTCTGATTCTGGGCTCTTTAATGGACTATTACTCACCGTTTGGGGGTCCCAAAGCGATTTCCATGGTTGTCGAACCCCAAGGTGTGCTTACGAGTTGGTCGTCCAGACTCGCAGTTTGGGCCTATTCCGGCCCGTTTCTTGGACTATTACCCGGTTTTGGGGTCCCGGAGTGATTTCCATGATTGACGAACCCCGGGGTGCGTTTAGATGTCGGTCATCAACACACAATTTTGGCCGATTCTGGTCCGTTTTGTGCACTATTACTCAGCGTTATGGGGTCCCAGAGCGATTTCCACGATTGCCAAACCACAGCATGTGTTTATGGGTCGGCCATCAACACTCACAATTTTGGCCGATTCTGGCCTGTTTCATGGACTATTACTCACCGATTTGGGGTCCCTGAGGGATTTCCATGATTGACAGACCCCGAGGTGCATTTATGTATCGTTCATCAATAATCCTAGGTTTGTCCGATACTGGGCCGTTTCTTGGACTTCTACTCAGTTTTGGAGTCCCTGAGTGATTTCCACGATTGACGAATACCGGGTTGCGTTTATGTGTTGGTCATCAACACTCGTAGTTTTTGCCGATTCTGGTATGTCTCTTGGACTATTACTCACTGATTTGGGGTCCCTGAGCGATTTCCATGATTTACGAACCACGCGGTGCGTTTATGTATCGTTCATCAATAATCCTAGGTTTGTCTGATTCTGGGCTTTTGAATGGACTATTACTCACCGTTTTGGGGTCCCAAAGCGATTTCCATGGTTGTCAAACCCCGAGGTGTGCTTACGAGTTGGTCGTCAAGACTCGCAGTTTGGGCCTATTCTGGCCCGTTTCTTGGACTATTACCCGGTTTTGGGTCCCGAAGTGATTTCCACGATTGACGAACCCCGGTGTGCGTTTAGGTGTCGGTCATCAACACTCTCAATTTTGGCTGATTTTGGTCCGTTTTGTGCACTATTACTCAGCATTTTGGGGTCCAAGAGCGATTCCACGATTGACGATCCTCGGGGTACGTATAGGTGTCCGTCGTCAACACTCACAGTTTTGGTCAATTCTGAACCGTTTCGTGGACTATTACTCACCGTTTTGGGGTCCGAAGCATTTTCCATAGTTGTGGAACCCCAAGGTGCGCTTACGTGTCAGTCATCAACACTCGCAATTTTGGCTGATTCTGGCCTGTTTCATCAACACTCACTGATTTGGGGTCCCTGAGCGATTTCCATGATTGACGAACCCCGGGTGCGTTTATGTATCGTTCATCAATAATCCTAGGTTTGTCTGATTCTGGGCTCTTTAATGGAATTTTACTCACCGTTTGGGGTCCCAAAGCGATTTCCATGGTTGTCGGACCCCAAGGTGTGCTTATGAGTTGGTCGTCCAGACTCGCAGTTTGGGCCTATTCTGCCCCGTTTCTTGGACTATTACCCGTTTTGGGGGTCCCGAAGTGATTTCCACGATTGACGAACCCCGGGATGTGTTTAGGTGTCGGTCATCAACACTAGCTATTTTGGCCGATTCTGGTCTGTTTTGTGCACTATTGCTCAGTGAATGACTATGAGCTTTATTATACACTTTTATATTACTTTTGGGACCATCCTATTAACCGGAGGCCCAGCCCATATTGTTGTTTTATTGCCTGTTTCAGTATTTCGAAGAAAAGGAATATCAAACGGAGTCCAAACGGAACGAAACCTTCGGCAACGTGTTTTTTGGAAGATTATCATCCTGAAGGCTTGGAGATCAAGTCAGAGGATCCTCGAGGAGCCCAAGAGATCAGGGGGCGCGCCCCCCCTACAGGGCGCGGCCCCCTGTCTCGTGGACCCCTCGAGCACTCCCCGACCGACTTCTTTCGCCTATATAACCCTACGTACCCTAAAACCATCGAATATCAAGATAGATTGGGAGTTCTGCCACTGCAAGCCTCTGTAGCCACCAAAGACCTCTCGACAACCCTTCCCGGCATCCTGCCGGAGGGGGGATCCCTCATCGGTGGCCATCTTCATCATCCCGGCGCTCTCCATGACGAGGAGGGAGTAGTTCACCTTCGGGGCTGAGGGTATGTACCAGTAGCTATGTGTTTGATCTCTCTCTCTCGTGTTCTCTCTCGTGTTCCCTCTATGGCACGATCTTGATGTATCCCGAGCTTTGCTATTGTAGTTGGATCTTATGATGTTTCTCCCCCTCTACTCTCTTGTGATGAATTGAGTATCCCCTTTGAAGTTATCTTATCTGATTGAGTCTTTTATGAGAACACTTCATGTATGTCTTGCCGTGCTTATCTGTGGTGACAAGGGGATATCATGTGCCTCTTGATGTATGTTTTGGTGACCAACTTGCGGGTTCCGCCCATGAACCTATGCATAGGGGTTAGCACACGTTCTTGACTCTCCGGTAGAAACTTTGGGGCACTCTTTGAATTACTTTGTGTTGGTTGAATAGATGAATCCGAGATTGTGTGATGCATATCGTATAATCATGCCCACGGATACTTGAGGTGATAGTGGAGTATCTAGGTGACATTAGGGTTTTGGTTGATTTGTGTCTTAAGGTGTTATTCTAGTACGGACTCTTTAATAGATTGATCCGAAAGAATAACTTTGAGGTGGTTTCGTACCCTACCATGATCTCTTCATTAGTTCTCCTCTATTAGTGTCTTTGGAGTGACTCTTTTTTGCATGTTGAGGCCTTGTTATATGATCTATCTATGTTATTATTGTTGAGAGAACTTGCACTAGTGAAAGTATGAACCCAAGGCCTTGTTTCCTATCATTGCAATACCTTTTGCGCTCACTTTTACCACTTGTTACCTTGCTGTTTTTACAATTTCAGATTACAAATACCTTTATCTACCATCCATATTGCACTTGTATCTTCATCTCTTCACCGAACTAGTGCACCTATACAAATTACCATTGTATTGGGTGTGTTGGGGACAAAAGAGACTCTTTGTTATTTGGTTGCAGGGTTGTTTGAGAGAGACCATCTTCATCCTACGCCTCCTACGGATTGATAAACCTTAGGTCATCCACTTAAGGGAAATTTGCTATTGTCCTACAAACCTGTGCACTTGCAGGCCCAACAACGTCTACAAGAAGAAGGTTGTGTAGTAGTCATCATCAAACCCCAAGGTGTGCTTACGAGTTGGTCGTCAAGACTCGCAGTTTGGGCCTATTCTGGCCCGTTTCTTGGACAATTACCCGGTTTTGGGGTCCCGAAGTGATTTCCATGATTGACGAACCCCGGGGTGCGTTTTGGTGTCGGTCATCAACACTCACGATTTTGGCCGATTCTGGTCCATTTTGTGGACTATTACTCAGCGTTTTGGGGTCCCAGAGTGATTTTCACGATTGACGATATCCGAGGTGCGTTTACGTGTCCGTCGTCAACACTCACAGTTTTGGCCAATTCTGACCCGTTTCGTGGACTATTACTCACCATTTTGGGGTCCCAAAACAATTTCCATAGTTGTTGAACGCCAAGGTGCGCTTACGTGTTGGTCATCAACACAAGCAGTTTTGGCCGATTCTGGCCCATTTCTTGAACTATTACTCACTGATATGGGGTCTCAGAATGATTTCCACGATTGACAAACCCCGGGGTGCGTTTAGGTGTCGGTCATCAACACTCACAATTTTGTCTGATTCTGGTCTGTTTTGTGCACTATTACCCAGCGTTATGGGGTCCCAGAGCGATTTCCACGATTGCCGAACCCCAGCTTGCCTTTACGTATCGGTCATCAACACTCGCAATTTTGGCTGATTCTGGCCCGTTTCATGGACTATTACTCAGTGATTTGGGGTCCCTGAGCGATTTCCTTGATTGACGAACCCCGGGGTGCATTTATGTAACGTTCATCAATAATCCTAGGTTTGTTCGATTCTGGGCCGTTTCTTGGACTTCTACTCTGTTTGGGAGTCCCTGAGTGATTTCCACGATTGACGAATACTGGGGTGCCTTTATGTGTCGGTCATCAACACTCACAGTTTTGGCCGATTCTGGCCCGTTTCATGGACTATTAGTCACTGATTTGGCGTCCCTGAGCTATTTCCATGATTGACGAACCCCAGGGTGCATTTATGCATCGTTCATCAATAACCCTAGGTTTGTACAATTCTGGGCCATTTCTTGGACTTCTACTGAGTTTTGGAGTCCCTGAGTGATTTCCACAATTGACGAATACTGGGGTGCGTTTATGTGTTTGCCATCAACACTCACAGTTTTGGTCGATTCTGGCATGTTTTATGGACTATTACTCATTGATTTGGGGTCCCTGAGCGATTTCGATTATTGACGAACCCCGGGGTGCGTTTATGTATCGTTCATCAATAATCCTACGTTTGTCCGATTTTGGGCTCTTTAATGGACTATTACTCACTAATTTGGGCTCCCTGAGCGATCTCCATGATTAACGAACCCCGATATGCGTTTATGTATCGTTCATCAATAATCCTAGGTTTGTTCGATTCTGGGCTCTTTAATGGACTACTACTCATCGTTTTGGGGTCCCAGAGAGATTTCCATGCTTGTCGAACCCCAAGCTGTGCTTACGAGTTTGTCGTCAAGACTCGCAGTTTGGGCCGATTCTGGCTCGTTTCTTGGACTATTACATAGTTTTGGGGTCCCAAAGTGATTTCCACGATTGACGAAGCCCGTGGTGCGTTTAGGTGTCCATCATCAACCCTCACAATTTTGGCAGATTCTGGTCCGTTTTATGCACTATTACTCAGCGTTCTCAGGTCCCAGAGCGATTTCCACGATTGACGATCCTCAGGGCATATACATATCCGTCGTTAACACTCACAGTTTTGGCCAATTCTGAACCGTTTCGTGGACTATTACTCACCGTTTTGGGGTCCCTAAGCAATTTCCATAGTTGTTGAACCCCATCATGCGTTTACGTGTCGGTCATCAACCCAAGCAGTTTTGGCCGACTCTGGCCCGTTTCTTGAACTATTACTCACTGTTTTGGGGTCCCGGAGTGATTCCCATGATTGCCGAACCCCAGCGTGCGTTTACGTGTCGGCATCAACACTCGCAATTTTGGCCGATTTTGGCCCGTTTCATGGACTATTACTCACTGATTTGATGTCCGTGAGCGATTTCCATGATTAACGAACCCCGGGGTGCGTTTATGTATCGTTCATCAATAATCCTAGGTTTGTCCGATTCTGGGCCGTTTCTTGGACTTCTACTCAGTTTTGGAATCCCTAAGTGATTTCCACGATTGACGAATACCTGGTTCCGCTTACGTGTCGGTCATCAACACAAGCAGTTTTGGCTGATTCTGGCCCGTTTCTTGGACTATTACTCACTGTTTTGGGGTCCCGGAGTGATTTCAACGATTGTCGAACCCCGGCATGCGTTTACGTGTCGGTCATCAACACTGATTTGGGGTCCCTAAGCGATTTCCATGATTGACAAACCCCGGGGTGCATTTATGTATCATTCATCAATAATCCTAGGTTTGCCCGATTCTAGGCCGTTTCTTGGACTTATACTCACTTCTGGGGTCCCTCAGTTATTTCCTCGATTGACGAACACCGGGGTGCGTGTATGTGTCGGTCATCAGCACTCGCAGTTTTGGCCGATTCTGGCCTGTTTCATGGACTATAAATCAGGCTCCCTGAGCGATTTCCATGATTGACGAACCCCGGGGTTCGTTTATGTATCGTTCATCAATAATCCTAGGTTTGTCTGATTCTGGGTTATTTAATGGATTATTACTCACTGTTTTGGGGTTCCAAATCGATTTCCATGGTTGTCGAACCCCAAGGTGTGCTTACGAGTTGGTTATCAAGACTTGCAGTTTGGGCAGATTCTAGCTGGTTTCTTGGACTATTACCCGGTTTTGGGGTCCCGAAGTGATTTCCACGATTGACGAACCCCAGGGTGTGTTTAGGTGTCGGTCATCAACACTCATAATTTTGGAAGATTCTGGTCCTTTTTGTGCACTATTACTCACCGTTTTGGGGTCCCAGAGCGACTCCACGATTGATGATCCTCGGGGTGCGTATACGTGTCCGTCGTCAACACTCACAGTTTTGGCTAATTCTGAACCGTTTCATGGACTACTAATCACCGTTTTGGGTCCCGAAGCAATTTCCATAGTTGCTGAACTCCAAGGTGCGCTTACGAGTCAGTCATCAACAAAAGCAGTTTTGCCCGATTCTGGCCCGTTTCTCGAACTATTACTCACTGTTTTGGGGTCCCTGAGTGATTTCCACGATTGCCAAACGCCAGCGTGCGTTTACGTGTCGGTCATCAACACTCACAATTTTGGCCGTTTCTGGCCCGTTTCTTGGACTATTACTCACTGATTTCGGGTCCCTGAGCGATTTCCATGATTGACGAACCCCGGGGTGCATTTACGTATTGTTCATCAATAATCCTAGGTTTGTCCGATTCTGGGGCGTTTCTTGGACATCTACTCGGTTTTGGGTCCCTGAGTGATTTCCACAATTGACGAACACTGGGGTGCGTTTATGTGTTAGTCATCAACAATCGTAGTTTTGACCGATTCTGGCCTGTTTCATGGACTATTACTCACTAATTTGGGGTCCCTGAGCGATTTTCATGATTGACGAACCCCGGGGTGCATTTATGTATCGTTCATCAATAATCGTAGGTTTGTCCGATTCTGGGCTATTTAATGGATTATTACTCACCGTTTTGGGGTCCCAAAGCGATTTCCATGGTTGTCGAACCCCAAGGTGTGCTTACGAGTTGGTCGTCAAGACTCGCAGTTTGGGCCGATTCTGGCCTGTTTATTGGACTATTACTCGGTTTTGGGGACCCGAAGTGATTTCCATGATTGACGAACCCCGGTGTGTGTTTAGGTGTCGGTCATCAACACTCACATATTTGGCAGATTTTGGTCTGTTTTGTGCACTATTACTCAGTGTTTTGGGGTCCCAGAGTGATTCCATGATTGACAATCCTCGGGGTGCGTATACGTGTCTGTCGTCAACACTCACAGTTTTGGCTAATTCTGAACCGTTTCATGGACTATTACTCACCATTTTGGGGTCCCAAAGCATTTTCCATAGTTGTGGAACCCCAAGGTGCGCTTACGTGTTGGTCATCAACACAAACAGTTTTGGCCGATTCTGGCCCGTTTCTTGAACTATTACTCACTGTTTTGGGGTCCCGGAGTGATTTCCACGATTGCCGAACCCCAGCGTGCGTTTACGTGTCGGTCATCAACACTCGCAATTTTGGCCGATTCCGGCCTGTTTCATCAACACTCACTGATTTGGGGTCCCTGGGTGATTTCCATGATTGACGAACCCCGGAATGCGTTTATGTATATCGTTCATCAATAATCCTAGGTTTGTCTGATTCTGGGCTCTTTAATGGACTATTACTCACCGTTTGGGGGTCCCAAAGCGATTTCCATGGTTGTCGAACCCCAAGGTGTGCTTACGAGTTGGTCGTCCAGACTCGCAGTTTGGGCCTATTCCGGCCCGTTTCTTGGACTATTACCCGGTTTTGGGGTCCCGAAGTGATTTCCACGATTGACGAACCCCGGGGTGCGTTTAGGTGTCGGTCATCAACACTAGCAATTTTAGCCGATTCTGGTATGTTTTGTGCACTATTACTCAGCGTTTTGGGCTCCCAGAGCGATTTCCACGATTGACGATCCCCGGGTTGCGTTTACGTGTCCGTCGTCAACACTCACAGTTTTGACCAATTCTGACCCGTTTCGTGGACTATTACTCACCGTTTCGGGGTCCCGAAGCAATTTCCATAGTTGTTGAATGCCACGGTGCACTTACGTGACGGTCATCAACACAAGCATTTTTTGCCGATTCTGGCCCGTTTCTTGAACTATTACTCACTTTTTTGGGGTCCCGGAGTGATTTCCATGATTGACGAACCCCGGGGTGCGTTTAGATGTCGGTCATCAACACATAATTTTGGCCGATTCTGGTCCGTTTTGTGCACTATTACTCAGCGTTATGGGGTCCCAGAGCGATTTCCACGATTGCCAAACCCCAGCATGTGTTTATGTGTCGGCCATCAACACTCACAATTTTGGCCGATTCTGGCCCATTTCATGGACTATTACTCACCGATTTGGGGTCCCTGAGCGATTTCCATGATTGACAAACCCCGAGGTGCATTTATGTATCGTTCATCAATAATCCTAGGTTTGTCCGATACTGGGCCGTTTCTTGGACTTCTACTCAGTTTTGGAGTCCCTGAGTGATTTCCATGATTGACGAATACCGGGTTGCGTTTCTGTGTCGGTCATCAAACTCGCAGTTTTTGCCGATTCTGGCATGTCTCTTGGACTATTACTCACTGATTTGGGGTCCCTGAGCGATTTCCATGATTTACGAACCACGCGGTGCGTTTATGTATCGTTCATCAATAATCCTAGGTTTGTCTGATTCTGGGCTTTTGAATGGACTATTACTCACCGTTTTGGGGTCCCAAAGCGATTTCCATGGTTGTCAAACCCCGAGGTGTGCTTACGAGTTGGTCGTCAAGACTCGCAGTTTGGGCCTATTCTGGCCCGTTTCTTGGACTATTACCCGGTTTTGGGTCCCGAAGTGATTTCCACGATTGACGAACCTCGGGGTGCGTTTAGGTGTCGGTCATCAACACTCACAATTTTGGCTGATTTTGGTCCGTTTTGTGCACTATTACTCAGCGTTTTGGGGTCCAAGAGCGATTCCACGATTGACGATCCTCGGGGTACGTATAGGTGTCCGTCGTCAACACTCACACTTTTGGCCAATTCTGAACCGTTTCGTGGACTATTACTCACCGCTTTGGGGTCCGAAGCATTTTCCATAGTTGTGGAACCCCAAGGTGCGCTTACGTGTCGGTCATCAACACTCGCAATTTTGGCTGATTCTGGCCTTTTTCATCAACACTCACTGATTTGGGGTCCCTGAGCGATTTCCATGATTGACGAACCCCGGGTGCGTTTATGTATCGTTCATCAATAATCCTAGGTTTGTCTGATTCTGGGCTCTTTAATGGAATTTTACTCACCGTTTGGGGTCCCAAAGCGATTTCCATGGTTGTCGAACCCCAAGGTGTGCTTATGAGTTGGTCGTCCAGACTCGCAGTTTGGGCCTATTCTGCCCCGTTTCTTGGACTATTACCCGTTTTGGGGGGTCCCGAAGTAATTTCCACGATTGACGAACCCCGGGATGTGTTTAGGTGTCGGTCATCAACACTAGCAATTTTGGCCGATTCTGGTCTGTTTTGTGCACTATTACTCAGTGAATGACTATGAGCTTTATTATACACTTTTATATTACTTTTGGGACTAACCTATTAACCGGAGGCCCAGCCCATATTGTTGTTCTATTGCATGTTTCAGTATTTCGAAGAAAAGGAATATCAAACGGAGTCCAAACAGAATGAAACCTTCGGCAACGTGTTTTTTGGAAGATTATCATCCTGGAGGCTTGGAGATCAAGTCAGAAGATCCTCGAGGAGCCCAAGAGATCAGGGGGCGCGCCCCCCCTATAGGGCGCGGCCCCCTGTCTCGTGGACCCCTCGAGCACTCCCCGACCGACTTCTTTCGCCTATATAACCCTACGTACCCTAAAACCATCGAATATCAAGATAGATCGGGAGTTCTGCCACTTCAAGCCTCTGTAGCCACCAAAGACCTCTCGACAGCCCTTCCCGGCATCCTGCCGGAGGGGGGATCCTTCACCGGTGGCCATCTTCATCATCCCGGCGCTCTCCATGACGAGGAGGGAGTAGTTCACCTTCGGGGCTGAGGGTATGTACCAGTAGCTATGTGTTTGATCTCTCTCTCTCGTGTTCTCTCTCGTGTTCCCTCTATGGCACGATCTTGATGTATCCCGAGCTTTGCTATTGTAGTTGGATCTTATGATGTTTCTCCCCCTCTACTCTCTTGTGATGAATTGAGTTTCCCCTTTGAAGTTATCTTATCTGATTGAGTCTTTTATGAGAACACTTCATGTATGTCTTGCCATGCTTATCTGTGGTGACAATGGGATATCATGTGCCTCTTGATGTATGTTTTGGTGACCAACTTGCGGGTTCCGCCCATGAACCTATGCATAGGGGTTAGCACACGTTCTTGACTCTCCGGTAGAAACTTTGGGGCACTCTTTGAAGTACTTTGTGTTGGTTGAATAGATGAATCCGAGATTGTGTGATGCATATCGTATAATCATGCCCACGGATACTTGAGGTGACAGTGGAGTATCTAGGTCACATTAGGGTTTTGGTTGATTTGTGTCTTAAGGTGTTATTCTAGTACGAACTCTTTAATAGATTGATCCGAAAGAATAACTTTGAGGTGGTTTCGTACCCTACCATGATCTCTTCGTTAGTTCTCCTCTATTAGTGTCTTTGGAGTGACTCTTTTTTGCATGTTGAGGCCTTGTTATATGATCTATCTATGTTATTATTGTTGAGAGAACTTGCACTAGTGAAAGTATGAACCCAAGGCCTTGTTTCCTATCATTGCAATACCTTTTACGCTCACTTTTACCACTTGTTACCTTGCTGTTTTTACAATTTCAGATTACAAATACCTTTATCTACCATCCATATTGCACTTGTATCTTCATCTCTTCACCGAACTAGTGCACCTATACAAATTACCATTGTATTGGGTGTGTTGGGGACAAAAGAGACTCTTTGTTATTTGGTTGCAGGGTTGTTTGAGAGAGACCATCTTCATCCTACGCCTCCTATGGATTGATAAACCTTAGGTCATCCACTTGAGGGAAATTTGCTATTGTCCTACAAACCTGTGCACTTGCAGGCCCAACAACGTCTACAAGAAGAAGGTTGTGTAGTAGTCATCATCAAACCCCAAGGTGTGCTTATGAGTTGGTCGTCAAGACTCGCAGTTTGGGCCTATTCTGGCCCGTTTCTTGGACAATTACCCGGTTTTGGGGTCCCGAAGTGATTTCCACGATTGACGAACCCCGGGGTGCGTTTTGGTGTCGGTCATCAACACTCACGATTTTGGCCGATTCTGGTCCGTTTTGTGGACTATTACTCAGCGTTTTGGGGTCCTAGAGTGATTTTCACGATTGACGATATCCGAGGTGCGTTTACGTGTCCGTCGTCAACACTCACAGTTTTGGCCAATTCTGACCCGTTTCGTGCACTATTACTCACCATTTTGGGGTCCCGAAACAATTTCCATAGTTGTTGAACGCCAAGGTGCGCTTACGTGTCGGTCATCAACACAAGCAGTTTTGGCCGATTCTGGCCCATTTCTTAAACTATTACTCACTGATATGGGGTCTCAGAGTGATTTCCACGATTGACAAACCCCGGGGTGCGTTTAGGTGTCGGTCATCAACACTCACAATTTTGTCTGATTCTGGTCTGTTTTGTGCACTATTACCCAGCGTTATGGGGTCCCAGAGCGATTTCCACGATTGCTGAACCCCAGCTTGCCTTTACGTATCGGTCATCAACACTCGCAATTTTGGCCGATTCTGGCCCGTTTCATGGACTATTACTCACTGATTTGGGGTCCCTGAGCGATTTCCTTGATTGACGAACCCCGGGGTGCATTTATGTAACGTTCATCAATAATCCTAGGTTTGTTCGATTCTGGGCCGTTTCTTGGACTTCTACTCCGTTTTGGAGTCCCTGAGTGATTTCCACGGTTGACGAATACCGGGGTGCCTTTATGTGTCGGTCATCAACATTCACAGTTTTGGCCGATTCTGGCCCGTTTCATGGACTATTAGTCACTGATTTGGCGTCCCTGAGCTATTTCCATGATTGACGAACCCCAGGGTGCATTTATGCATCGTTCATCAATAACCCTAGGTTTGTACGATTCTGGGCCATTTCTTGGACTTCTACTCAGTTTTGGAGTCCCTGAGTGATTTCCACAATTTTTTTTTGACCTGAAACTGTAGGGTATAGACCCCACATTAATTTTATTGCTCCACAAGAAAAGGTTACAAATGTACACAATTTACAAGGTCTAACAGACCCAAAAAGAAAAAGAAAGGAAGCATGGAACTCACCTCAAGGAGGCAAAAAGGAAATCCATCTAAGCAAATCCTCCTTGACCTTAGGCCTAATTCTATGAACCAGGAGGGACATGTCTAAAATAAAAGAAGACCTCCATCTACGAAAAGATGGTGGGATATTCCTAAAAACCCTGTCATTCCTGACATTCCAGATGTTCCAGCATGCTAGGAAAACCACTTTAGAGAAGAAAGGCTTAGCAAAGTCTCGTCTAGCATGATAAGCAATGGCAATCATATCATCTCCAGCCATCCAGTTGATTTGAAGATAATTCCAGACTCTACAACTGAAATTACATTGAAAGAATAGATGATCTCTATCCTCTTTAGCTTGTGTTGGACATAGAACACATAAGTTAGAATCAGATACATTCCAGTG
Source organism: Triticum aestivum (assembly GCF_018294505.1). NCBI lineage: Eukaryota > Viridiplantae > Streptophyta > Magnoliopsida > Poales > Poaceae > Triticum > Triticum aestivum. The sequence continues at coordinate 5,145,562 of NC_057795.1, read as the reverse complement.
CCGTCTCTCCAGCATATCCTGAGTGTTCAGCCTATCCATAATCAGCATCCAAGCAAAGAACTTAATTCTCATAGTGCAGCAGCTAGCCCACACCCAGGATAAGAGTGGGTTGGGCACAATGTGTTTATGCAAGAAAGAATAGTATTTCTTGGAAGAATATCCCTTGCCATCCTCCTTCCACACCCATGTATCATTAAGCTGAGGATCATGGTTTGAGAGCAGCAGCAGATTTTGTAAAGTCTGTAACTCTCCAAAGGCTCTCTCAGAGAGTGGTAAATGGAATAAGGATGTGAGCTCAGTCAAATCAAAAACCTCAGCAGCAGAAATTAGGGGATCAATGGCAAATGAAAAAAGCCTAGCAAACCTCTGCTCAAGAGGAATATTAGTGTCCCCCAAAGACCAGGGATCAGACCAAAACAGGATAGTGCCCCCCTTATTAACATGTACTGCACTGACCATCCTGAATTTATCCATTAACTTGCAGATATCTCGCCACCAGAAAGAGCCACAAATGATGGTAGCATGAGGAACCCTATCATGATAATAAGTGTTCCAGATGAGCTGGACCCAGGGCACATCAACTTTATTGTAGAATTTGCTAGCATGTTTAAGGAGCAGAGCCTCATTCTGCAGCTTTAGATTCAAAATACCCAAGCCTCCTTTGTTCTTTGGTCTGCAAACCAAACCCCAAGCAGCCAAGGACTGACCAGAATCTTGTCCATACTTCCTCCAAAGACATTGCCTCTGTATTCGTTCAAGCTGCTTTAAAATGCCAGGAGGCAAATCCAGACTACACAGGAAAAAAATTGGCACAGAAGAAAGGGCAGAGATCAGGTACTGCAGTCGCCCACCATGAGCAAGGAAGGAAGAGCTAACAGAAAGCTTCCTTTCCATACTATCCACCAGTGGCATTAAGTCCAATATCTTAGGTTTTGTAATTCCCACAGGAAGCCCAAGATAAGTAAAAGGAAGGGTGCCAACCACACAACCAAATACAGCAGCAAGTCTGGCAATCTCCACAGAATCCACATTGATAGGAAGGATGGAAGACTTATGATAGTTAACATGCAGTCCAGTGGACTTAGAGAAGAGAAGTAGCATTTTCTTCAAGGATAGCAATTGAGCTTCCTCAGCAGGCATAATAATGAGTGTGTCATCAGCATACTGTATAATTGGATATTCCTTATCATGGCATGGAATAGGGAGCTGTAACAGTCCTTTCTGATGCATATCATTTACCACTGATTGCAATAGATCTGCAGCAATGGCAAACAGGAGTGGAGAAAGAGGGTCACCCTGCCTAACTCCTTTTTTACAAGCAAATTGTTTCCCAGGAACTCCGTTAAGCAGAACAGAGGAAGTTCCAGAAGCCAAAAACTGTTTAACCCAGAAGATCCACTTATCATTAAAACCCTTGTGCCTCAAAATTTGGAAGAATGGCCTCATGTTCAATGGAATCAAAAGCTTTCTCAAAATCCAGCTTTAGAATGACAATGGGTCTCTTTGACTGATGACATTGGTGCAAATATTCAAAAGTCCAAGCAACACAGTCTTGAATGGTTCTGGATTTGATAAAACCATATTGGTTTTTATGCAAACATCTTGTGATATCTTGCTGCAGCCTGTTAGCAGCCATCTTAGAAAGAAACTTCACCCCCATACCAGAAAGAGAGATAGGCCTAAAATCATTAACAGACTCAGGGGATCTCTTCTTAGGGACCAGGGTGATATAAGAATAATTGATATTCTCCAGATTCACAGACCCCTCATGAAAAGCAGAAGCCAACTCATAGAAATCCTTACTGATTATCGACCAACACTTCTTAAAAAATAGCCCATTAAAGCCATCAGGCCCAGGAGACTTATCAATGGGCATGCTTTTAACAGTATTATCCATCTCCTCCTTGGAGAACGTCTTAGTGAGGGAGTCAAGACCCTGAACTCTATGCATGATGGAAGAAAGATCAAAACACATGTCAATACCATGACTAGTACCCATCCTGTTCTTGAAATTTTGCCAAAGAGCAGCAGCCATTTGCTCATGATCAGAGACAACTGTACCATCATCCAAACGCAGAGAAGCAATGGAGTTATGCCGAAACCTTTCAGAAGCCATGGCATGAAAGAATTTAGTGTTCTCCTCACCAACTTTAATAGATCTTATAGTGCACCTCTTCTTCCAATACAGAAACTGAAGGTGCAGCAGATGCTCCAAGTGCAACTTGACCAGAGTACGAAAGTTGAACTCATGCCTATAAAGTGGCCTCAATTCCTCCAAACAATCCAAAATGAGAACCACCCTATTACATTTAGCAATTAATAATTTCATTTTGGAAACATTCATGTGCCAACTCTTAAGATCCCTCCTCAAGGACTTAAATTTGCCAGCAATCTTGGCTGAGATGTTGGTTTTGCTAGAAGCAGAAGACCATGAGGCAGACACACAGTCCATAAAACCCTGCAGCTCCACCCAATAATTTTCAAAGCGGAAAATGTTACATTTAGGGATGGAAGTGTTGATGGCTACCACACAAGGCACATGATCTGAAGCAGTCCTAGCCAGAGGCAACACCTGGGTGGAGGGGTAACAAGTGATCCAGTTTGAGGAAGTGAAAAACCAATCAAGCTGCTCTAGTAGAGGATTATCCTGCATATTCGACCAAGTGAAGGATCTCCCTTTTATAGGCAACTCAAGCAAGCCAAGATGGCCAATAATCTCGTTAAAAATGAAGATATCATTAGCATCCCCACCAGGTAAGTTCCTGTTCTCAGTTGATCGAATAAAATTAAAGTCTCCCAAAATAAGCCAATTTTCAGAGTCAGGGATGGAAAGGTTATAAAGCCAGTCCACAAAATCATCCCTTGCCTGGCCACGACATGGCCCATAGACCGTAACAAGCGTCCCTTGTTCATTGTTATGTTTGGACGTAAAGTGCACAATTACGCCAAACTGCTTGACCTCAATCAATCTCCCTATAAGGATAGAGGAGTTCCATAACACAACAATTCCGCCCGAGGCCCCAATAGAAGGGCTATAAGCAAAAGAGTCAAAACGAGAAGGGCAAAATTTCCTGACAGTTCTGGAGTCCATATACTCCATTTTCGTTTCTTGCAGACAGATAACAGAAGCCTGACTTTCATCCACTTTATTACGAACAGCAAGCTGACGATCATCAGAATTTAAGCCCCGAACATTCCAACACATAACCCGCCAACTTCTAGTAGACCGAATATCCATTGAGCATAGAGGTTACAAGTTTAACAGCATACCCACATAGCAGGCAGCACATAGAGCATTTCAGACATGCAGCAACGCCAAACAAAAGAAGTTTGCAAGGACAACGAAAGCATACAAGTCCCGAAGACAAATTATGGAAATAAATCCTACGATAACTAGTCCAGTTATGGGTCGACCACACAACGGTTGAACAGCACGGACTAATCATGGGATGACTTGTCCTTGGGAGAAGAAGGATCCGCCATAAGCGCATCCACAGACAGTTTATCAGCAGAGATCCCCAAATCCGCTCCAATTTGCTGAATATGACGAATAGGTGTTGGAGGTGGCACCGAGGGCATGCGACTAGCAGGACCATCATCCGTCAGTGGCTTGGAGCGGGGCTTCTTTTTCTTAGGTTCAACCATAGGCAAGGCTTGAAACACTGGCTTGAAACCATCTCTTTTTGCAGAACTACGGGTGCAGCGACGCAGTTCAGAGTCGACAACAGGAGTATAACTGCGCTTGGGGGCCTTCTTCTTCTTCAGAGAAGGAGCCAAAAAGGAGAACTGCCCATCAGAAGCAGACGAAAACTGCAGGCCTGTGTCCTGCTCCAACTCCATCTGGTTGTCAGGAAAAAGATCACGAGCAATTCCCCTAGGAGGTGGGGAAGCAGACAGAGGGGTAACCATGCTGAACGAATCATCAATGATAATGTCAGAAACCCAATGGATGTTCTCAAAAGCCATAGACCACGATCTCTTGGAAAGAACCAGTTGCCCAAAAGGAGACTGCATGACCGGCTTTGGAACCTGAAGAGTAGTGCAGCGCCCCAACAGAGTATCAAAAGTTCGTCTCCAGGCCATTTCAGGAGGTAATGGTGGACCATAAACAACCTGCACTCTACCAACAATAAGATCTGAAGGCTGGAACGGCACTATAGCCAAGGCATCAGGATCAACAGGTGGCACATCTATCTGAATGACATTTTCATCCACATCCACAGCATGCTGAATACCAATCTGAAGATCACCCTGGCCAAGAACTGGCTCCACTGGTACAATATCAAGCTGAGCATCCAAAGCATTGTCTCCAATATCGTCCGGAACTTGCACAATCATAGCTGGATCTTGTACGATCGCCACATTTGGTAACATAGGATCAGCCTGAACTTCCTCTACCGACTGACTAACAGAGCCCGAGAACTCCTGCTGGTTAATGACCATAGACTCCTGATCAGGAGCAAGCTCCACTTGCACTGGGTCCACCTGATCATCCTGCTGATTGGCGTGCCAACCCCAACCAGCACCCTGATTATCATCCATAGGAGGCAGAGGAGGTGGCACATCGTTCCACCCAAGAGCAGGGTAAGGCGGAAGAGCGAAGATATTATCTTCATGGATTAAGTGACCAGGCATGGGGTGAGGATTGCCGTCAAGAGGCATGGGATCTTCGTCTTGTGGCATTTTCTCAGCAAAATTGGCTCCTAAAATATAACAAGGCGCTGTCCAAGAAACCTTAGCACCACCCCAAGCAGCATAATCAGAGAACACCACGTCCCTGGGAACCAGAATATCCTCAGGGAAGGAGGCAAACACAATAGATCGGACGAGATATGGATCATCACTAATCCAATGATGGAACTGTCCAAAGGTATTAACAGCAGCCCTCAAATTCTCAGTATTACGGAGATCTAGGGGGACACCTAAGAACATCAAACATCCTTCACGAAAGCCTTGAACCCCCCGAAAACCCTCTACGTGGTCATGCTTCATAAAGCGAACAAATGAATCCTGACCAAGATCTTGAGGGGGTAGTTGAATCAAAGCAAAACGCTCACCAGCATCCCTGACCTCAAATAGACCCACTCCAGAAATCCATGGTTGAGCAGAGCGGACATGAAAACCCATGTGGTTGATAAGCTCCACCACCTGCTCACGTACCTGACCCATCTGATGCAAGGGTGGCGCCGGCATCACCTCAGCAATCATGAAGCTCTCATGCGAACGAACAATGGGCGATGGAGGCGAGACAAAGGTACGAGGAAGGCGATGAACACCTCCGTCAATGATGTGATGACCGACCGGCACACATCGCTGCGGGTCCAGGGCAAAGTTAGCCATGGGAGGCGGCGATGAAGGAGGCGGGGGCGTTGGAGGAGGCAGAGTAGATGGGGTGCGTGGAGTGCAAGACTGCGGGCAGGTTAATGGTGATGTGATAGGGCAAGCCTGCAGAGGTGGCGGCAGTGCACGCTTCCCCAAGCAAGGAGAGACCGGCGTATCCGAAATAGGGGGACGCTTCCGTTTCCAACATAAACCTTTTTCAATCGCAATAAAGTCACAGTCTTTTCTTGAATGATGAGGATCACCACACGCTAAACATCCAACTGTGGAGGGGCAGCTGACAGACAAGTGGCCCCCCAGAGAACAACGAGAACATGTCAGCACTTGGTCCACCATGTCATTGACCATGGCCTCGAAAGCATCCTGAGCCTCTTGCGTGGACGGGATCAGTAACGTTGTGGGGCTAGAAGGCCCAATTGTAGAAGGGTTGGGCTCCATAGCACTTGGGCTGCCACATAACGGAGAAAAGCCTGGCTTGGGAAGATAGTTGGGCGAAGGACCAGTGACCACCGAATAAGAAGAGCCCAACATGGCAGAGGGGCCCAACATGGCTTCATTGGAATCATTAGCAAATCCACCCGAAGGACACGCCGGAGATGGAGGTAGGGGTTTCGGGGAAAGCGATCGGATAGGAACGACAGTACCAAAAGTGATCGACGGCGAGGCAACCGTCCACTGTAGCTCCACCGGCGGCGGGGGGTGGATCACAACGCGTTCCTTTGGGGGAAGATCATAGCCAGACAAAGAAACCATCTCAAGACAATCCTGAGTAGCCGGATAGTGATATCCCTTGCACACATCATAATTCTGGAATGTGGCGAAAGAAAGCTTTTTACGAGTAGGATTAGCAGATCTGATCGCAGACTTGACAGGTGGCTTATGCATTGCCAACAAACCTAGAGCAGCTCGCCGCTTAGAAGGACTAACAAGAATCCATTCAGCATCACACTCCTTTTTCCAGATCAAGAACTCACGCCACCAATTTGGGCCACCATTGCCCCAAAGGTGAAAATAACATTTAAACTGAGGGCAAGCGTAAGAACGTGAATCAACAATATGAAAACCAACCTCCTTACAGGACATCACAAACGAAAAGACCTTGTCCTTGACATATGTGACCATGAGATCAATTGCTGAACCCCCTAGGGCTGCCTCAAGCGCCGCAGCCACAGAATCTTCATCAAGCCGGAAATCATGCCGACTGAAAGAGACTACAAGAACAAAAGGACGGGATCCCTCCAAAGGATGGATCGAAAGACCAGAAGATCTAAAAACCTCATCGGCGAAAGCCAGCCCACGAGAAAAATCCAGATCCAGGGTTGCACCACCATCCAAACCCATAGAGAAATGGGTCCGAAGAGAGAGGAGAGAAAACCGAATCCAATGCGTGGAGAAGATCCAAAAGTTACCGGAGGAACTAGGAGATCACCGAGGAGGTTCGCCGGAGGGTGGGAGGGTGGGTGATTTCCACAATTGACGAATACTGGGGTGCGTTTTTGTGTTTGCCATCAACACTCACAATTTTGGTCGATTCTGGAATGTTTTATGGACTATTACTCATTGATTTGGGGTCCCTGAGCGATTTCGATTATTGACGAACCCCGGGGTGCGTTTATGTATCGTTCATCAATAATCCTAGGTTTGTCCGATTCTGGGCTCTTTAATGGACTATTACTCACTAATTTGGGCTCCCTGAGCGATCTCCATGATTAACGAACCCCGATATGCGTTTATGTATCGTTCATCAATAATCCTAGGTTTGTTCGATTCTGGGCTCTTTAATGGACTACTACTCATCGTTTTGGGGTCCCAGAGAGATTTCCATGGTTGTCGAACCCCAAGGTGTGCTTACGAGTTTGTCGTCAAGACTCGCAGTTTGGGCCGATTCTGGCTCGTTTCTTGGACTATTACATAGTTTTGGGGTCCCGAAGTGATTTCCACGATTGACGAAGCCCGTGGTGCGTTTAGGTGTCCATCATCAACACTCACAATTTTGGCAGATTCTGGTCCGTTTTATGCACTATTACTCAGCGTTTTGAGGTCCCAGAGCGATTTCCACGATTGACGATCCTCAGGGCGTATACATATCCGTCGTCAACACTCACAGTTTTGGCCAATTCTGAACCGTTTCGTGGACTATTACTCACTGTTTTGGGGTCCCTAAGCAATTTCCATAGTTGTTGAACCCCATCATGCGTTTACGTGTCGGTCATCAACCCAAGCAGTTTTGGCCGATTCTGGCCCGTTTCTTGAACTATTACTCACTGTTTTGGGGTCCTAGAGTGATTCCCATGATTGCCGAACCCCAGCGTGCGTTTACGTGTCGGCATCAACACTCGCAATTTTGGCCGATTTTGGCCCGTTTCATGGACTATTACTCACTGATTTGATGTCCGTGAGCGATTTCCATGATTGACGAACCCCGGGGTGCGTTTATGTATCATTCATCAATAATCCTAGGTTTGTCCGATTCTGGGCTGTTTCTTGGACTTCTACTCAGTTTTGGAATCCCTAAGTGATTTCCACGATTGACGAACACCTGGGTCCGCTTACGTGTGGGTCATCAACACAAGCAGTTTTGGCCGATTCTGGCCCGTTTCTTGGACTATTACTCACTGTTTTGGGGTCCTGGAGTGATTTCAACGATTGTCGAACCCCGGCATGCGTTTACGTGTCGGTCATCAACACTGATTTGGGGTCCCTAAGCGATTTCCATGATTGACAAACCCCGGGGTGCATTTATGTATCATTCATCAATAATCTTAGGTTTGCCCGATTCTAGGCCGTTTCTTGGACTTATACTCACTTCTGGGGTCCCTCAGTTATTTCCTCGATTGATGAACACCGGGGTGCGTGTATGTGTCGGTCATCAACACTCGCAGTTTTGGCCGATTCTGGCCTGTTTCATGGACTATAAATCAGGGTCCCTGAGCGATTTCCATGATTGACGAACCCCGGGGTTCGTTTATGTATCGTTCATCAATAATCCTAGGTTTGTCTGATTCTGGGTTATTTAATGGATTACTACTCACTGTTTTGGGGTTCCAAAGCGATTTCCATGGTTGTCGAACCCCAAGGTGTGCTTACGAGTTGGTTATCAAGACTTGCAGTTTGGGCAGATTCTAGCTGGTTTCTTGGACTATTACCCGGTTTTGGGGTCCCGAAGTGATTTCCACGATTGACGAACCCTAGGGTGCGTTTAGGTGTCGGTCATCAACACTCATAATTTTGGCAGATTCTGGTCCTTTTTGTGCACTATTACTCGCCGTTTTGGGGTCCCAGAGCGACTCCACAATTGATGATCCTCGGGGTGCGTATACGTGTCCGTCGTTAACACTCACAGTTTTATCTAATTCTGAACCGTTTCATGGACTACTAATCACCGTTTTGGGTCCCGAAGCAATTTCCATAGTTGTTGAACTCCAAGGTGCGCTTACGAGTCAGTCATCAACAAAAGCAGTTTTGCCCGATTCTGGCCCGTTTCTCGAACTATTACTCACTGTTTTGGGGTCCCTGAGTGATTTCCACGATTGCCGAACGCCAGCGTGCGTTTACGTGTCGGTCATCAACACTCACAATTTTGGCCGTTTCTGGCCCGTTTCTTGGACTATTACTCACTGATTTCGGATCCCTGAGCGATTTCCATGATTGACGAACCCCGGGTGCATTTACGTATTGTTCATCAATAATCCTAGGTTTGTCCGATTCTGGGGCGTTTCTTGGACATCTACTCAGTCTTGGGTCCCTGACTGATTTCCACAATTGATGAACACTGGGGTGCGTTTATGTGTCAGTCATCAACAATCGTAGTTTTGGCCGATTCTGGCCTGTTTCATGGACTATTACTCACTAATTTGGGGTCCCTGAGCGATTTTCATGATTGACGAACCCCGGGGTGCATTTATGTATCGTTCATCAATAATTCTAGGTTTGCCCGATTCTGGGCTATTTAATGGATTATTACTCACCGTTTTGGGGTCCCAAAGTGATTTCCATGGTTGTCGAACCCCAAGGTGTGCTTACGAGTTGGTCGTCAAGACTCGCAGTTTGGGCCGATTCTGGCCCGTTTATTGGACTATTACTCGGTTTTGGGGACCCGAAGTGATTTCCATGATTGACGAACCCCGGTGTGTGTTTAGGTGTCGGTCATAAACCCTCACATATTTGGCAGATTTTGGTCCGTTTTGTGCACTATTACTCAGCGTTTTGGGGTCCCAGAGCGCTTCCATGATTGACAATCCTCGGGGTGCGTATACGTGTCTGTCGTCAACACTCACAGTTTTGGCCAATTCTGAACCGTTTCATGGACTATTACTCACCATTTTGGGGTCCCAAAGCATTTTCCATAGTTGTGGAACCCCAAGGTGCGCTTACGTGTTGGTCATCAACACAAACAGTTTTGGCCGATTCTGGCCCGTTTCTTGAACTATTACTCACTGTTTTGGGGTCCCAGAGTGATTTCCACGATTGCCGAACCCCAGCGTGCATTTACGTGTCGGTCATCAACACTCGCAATTTTGGCCGATTCCGGCCTGTTTCATCAACACTCACTGATTTGGGGTCCCTGGGTGATTTCCATGATTGACGAACCCCGGGATGCGTTTATGTATATCGTTCATCAATTATCCTAGGTTTGTCTGATTTTGGGCTCTTTAATGGACTATTACTCACCGTTTGCGGGTCCCAAAGCGATTTCCATGGTTGTCGAACCCCAAGGTGTGCTTACGAGTTGGTCGTCCAGACTCGCAGTTTGGGCCTATTCCGGCCCGTTTCTTGGACTATTACCCAGTTTTGGGGTCCCGAAGTGATTTCCACGATTGACGAACCCCGGGTTGCGTTTAGGTGTCGGTCATCAACACTAGCAATTTTAGCCGATTCTGGTATGTTTTGTGCACTATTACTCAACGTTTTGGGCTCCCAGAGCGATTTCCACGATTGATGATCCCCGGGGTGCGTTTACGTGTCCGTCGTCAACACTCACAATTTTGACCAATTCTGACCCGTTTCGTGGACTATTACTCACCGTTTTGGGGTCCCGAAGCAATTTCCATAGTTGTTGAATGCCAAGGTGCACTTACGTGACGGTCATCAACACAAGCAGTTTTTGCCGATTCTGGCCCGTTTCTTGAACTATTACTCACTGTTTTGGGGTCCCGGAGCGATTTCCACGATTGCCAAACCCCAGCATGCGCTTATGTGTCGGCCATCAACACTCACAATTTTGGCCGATTCTGGCCCGTTTCATGGACTATTACTCACCGATTTGGGGTCCCTGAGCGATTTCCATGATTGACAAACCCCGAGGTGCATTTATGTATCGTTCGTCAATAATCCTAGGTTTTTCCGATTCTGGGCCGTTTCTTGGACTTCTACTCAGTTCTGGAGTCCCTGAGTGATTTCCACGATTGACGAGTACCGGGTTGCGTTTATGTGTCGGTCATCAACACTCGCAGTTTTGGCCGATTCTGGCTTGTCTCTTGGACTATTACTCACTGATTTGGGGTCCCTGAGCGATTTCCATGATTTACGAACCACGCGGTGCGTTTATGTATCGTCCATCAATAATCCTAGGTTTGTCTGATTATGGGCTTTTGAATGGACTATTACTCACCCTTTTTGGGGTCCCAAAGCGATTTCCATGGTTGTCAAACCCCGATGTGTGCTTACGAGTTGGTCGTCAAGACTCGCAGTTTGGGCCTATTCTGGCCCGTTTCTTGGACTATTACCCGGTTTTGGGTCCCGAAGTGATTTCCACGATTGACGAACCCCGGGGTGCGTTTAGTTGTTGGTCATCAACACTCAAAATTTTGGCTGATTTTGGTCCGTTTTGTGCACTATTACTCAGCATTTTGGGGTCCAAGAGCGATTCCACGATTGACGATCCTCGGGGTATGTATAGGTGTCCGTCGTCAACACTCACAGTTTTGGCCAATTCTGAACCGTTTCGTGGACTATTACTCACCGTTTTGGGGTCCGAAGCATTTTCCATAGTTGTGGAACCCCAAGTTGCGCTTACGTGTCGGTCATCAACACTCGCAATTTTGGCCGATTCTGGCCTGTTTCATCAACACTCACTGATTTGGGGTCCCTGAGCGATTTCCATGATTGACGAACCCCGGGTGCGTTTATGTATCGTTCATCAATAATCCTAGGTTTGTCTGATTCTGGGCTCTTTAATGGAATTTTACTCACCGTTTGGGGTCCCAAAGCGATTTCCATGGTTGTCGAACCCCAAGATGTGCTTACGAGTTGGTCGTCCAGACTCATAGTTTGGGCCTATTCTGCCCCGTTTCTTGGACTATTACCCGTTTTGGGGGTCCCGAAGTGATTTCCACGATTGACGAACCCCGGGATGTGTTTAGGTGTCGGTCATCAACACTAGAAATTTTGGCCGATTCTGGTCTGTTTTGTGCACTATTACTCAGTGAATGACTATGAGCTTTATTATACACTTTTATATTACTTTTGGGACTAACCTATTAACCGGAGGCCCAGCCCATATTGTTGTTTTATTGCTTGTTTCAGTATTTCGAAGAAAAGGAATATCAAACGGAGTCCAAACGGAATGAAACCTTCGGCAACGTGTTTTTTTGGAAGATTATCATCCTCGAGGAGCCCAAGAGATCAGGGGGCGCGCCCCCCCCCTACAGGGCGCGGCCCCCTGTCTCGTGGACCCCTCGAGTACTCCCCGACCGACTTCTTTCGCCTATATAACCCTACGTACACTAAAACCATCGAATATCAAGATAGATCGGGAGTTCTGCCAGTGCAAGCCTCTGTAGCCACCAAAGACCTCTCGACAGCCCTTCCTGGCATCCTGCCGGAGGGGGGATCCTTCACCGGTGGCCATCTTCATCATCCCGGCGCTCTCCATGACGAGGAGGGAGTAGTTCACCTTCGGGGCTGAGGGTATGTACCAGTAGCTATGTGTTTGATCTCTCTCTCGTGTTCTCTCTCGTGTTCCCTCTATGGCACGATCTTGATGTATCCCGAGCTTTGCTATTGTAGTTGGATCTTATGATGTTTCTCCCCCTCTACTCTCTTGTGATGAATTGAGTTTCCCCTTTGAAGTTATCTTATCTGATTGAGTCTTTTATGAGAACACTTCATGTATGTCTTGCCGTGCTTATCTGTGGTGACAATGGGATATCATGTGCCTCTTGATGTATGTTTTGGTGACCAACTTGCGGGTTCCGCCCATGAACCTATGCATAGGGGTTAGCACATGTTCTTGACTCTCCGGTAGAAACTTTGGGGCACTCTTTGAAGTACTTTGTGTTGGTTGAATAGATGAATCTGAGATTGTGTGATGCATATCGTATAATCATGCCCACGGATACTTGAGGTGACAGTGGAGTATCTAGGTGACATTAGGGTTTTGGTTTATTTGTGTCTTAAGGTGTTATTCTAGTACGAACTCTTTAATAGATTGATCCGAAAGAATAACTTTGAGGTGGTTTCGTACCCTACCATGATCTCTTAGTTAGTTCTCCTCTATTAGTGTCTTTGGAGTGACTTTTTTTGCATGTTGAGGGCTTGTTATATGATCTATCTATGTTATTATTGTTGAGAGAACTTGCACTAGTGAAAGTATGAACCCAAGGCCTTGTTTCCTATCATTGCAATACCTTTTACGCTCACTTTTACCACTTGTTACCTTGCTGTTTTTACAATTTCAGATTACAAATACCTTTACCTACCATCCATATTGCACTTGTATCTTCATCTCTTCGCCGAACTAGTGCACCTATACAAATTACCATTGTATTGGGTGTGTTGGGGACAAAAGAGACTCTTTGTTATTTGGTTGCAGGGTTGTTTGAGAGAGACCATCTTCATCCTACGCCTCCTACGGATTGATAAACCTTAGGTCATCCACTTGAGGGAAATTTGCTATTGTCCTACAACCCTGTGCACTTGCAGGCCCAACAACGTCTACAAGAAGAAGGTTGTGTAGTAGACATCATCAAACCCCAAGGTGTGCTTACGAGTTGGTCGTCAAGACTCACAGTTTGGGCCTATTCTGGCCCATTTCTTGGACAATTACCCGGTTTTGGGGTCCCGAAGTGATTTCCACGATTGACGAACCCCGGGGTGCGTTTTGGTGTCGGTCATCAACACTCACAATTTTGGCTGATTCTGGTCCGTTTTGTGGACTATTACTCAGCGTTTTGGGGTCCCAGAGCGATTTTCACGATTGACGATATCCGAGGTGCGTTTGCGTGTCCGTCATCAACACTCACAGTTTTGGCCAATTCTGACCCGTTTCGTGGACTATTACTCACCTTTTGGGGTCCCGAAACAATTTCCATAGTTGTTGAACGCCAAGGTGCGCTTACGTGTCGGTCATCAACACAAGCAGTTTTGGCCGATTCTGGCCCATTTCTTGAACTATTACTCACTGATATGGGGTCTCAGAGTGATTTCCACGATTGACAAACCCCGGGGTGCGTTTAGGTGTCGGTCATCAACACTCACAATTTTGTCTGATTCTGGTCTGTTTTGTGCACTATTACCCAGCGTTATGGGGTCCCAGAGCGATTTCCACGATTGTCGAACCCCAGCTTGCCTTTACGTATCGGTCATCAACACTCGCAATTTTGGCCGATTCTGGCCTGTTTCATGGACTATTACTCACTGATTTGGGGTCCCTGAGCGATTTCCTTGATTGACGAACAACGGGGTGCATTTATGTAACGTTCATCAATAATCCTAGGTTTGTCCGATTATGGGCCGTTTCTTGGACTTCTACTCCGTTTTGGAGTCCCTGAGTGATTTCCACGATTGACGAATACCGGGGTGCCTTTATGTGTCGGTCATCAACACTCACAGTTTTGGCCGATTCTGGCACGTTTCATGGACTATTAGTCACTGATTTGGCGTCCCTGAGCTATTTCCATGATTGACGAACCACAGGGTGCATTTATGCATCGTTGATCAATAACCCTAGGTTTGTATGATTCTGGGCCATTTCTTGGACTTCTACTCAGTTTTGGAGTCCCTGAGTGATTTCCACAATTGACGAATACTGGGGTGCGTTTATGTGTTTGTCATCAACACTCATAGTTTTGGTCGATTCTGGCATGTTTTATGGACTATTACTCATTGATTTGGGGTCCCTGAGCGATTTCGATTATTGACGAACCCCGGGGTGCATTTATGTATCGTTCATCAATAATCCTAGGTTTGTCCGATTCTGGGCTCTTTAATGGACTATTACTCACCATTTTGGGGTCCCAAAGCGATTTCCATGGTTGTCGAACCCCAAGGTGTGCTTACGAGTTGGTCGTCAAGACTCGCAGTTTGGGCCTATTCTGGCCCATTTCTTGGACAATTACCCGGTTTTGGGGTCCCGAAGTGATTTCCACGATTGACGAACCCCGGGGTGCGTTTTGGTGTCGGTCATCAACACTCACAATTTTGGCTGATTCTGGTCCGTTTTGTGGACTATTACTCAGCGTTTTGGGGTCCCAGAGCGATTTTCACGATTGACGATATCCGAGGTGCGTTTGCGTGTCCGTCATCAACACTCACAGTTTTGGCCAATTCTGACCCGTTTCGTGGACTATTACTCACCTTTTGGGGTCCCGAAACAATTTCCATAGTTGTTGAACGCCAAGGTGCGCTTACGTGTCGGTCATCAACACAAGCAGTTTTGGCCGATTCTGGCCCATTTCTTGAACTATTACTCACTGATATGGGGTCTCAGAGTGATTTCCACGATTGACAAACCCCGGGGTGCGTTTAGGTGTCGGTCATCAACACTCACAATTTTGTCTGATTCTGGTCTGTTTTGTGCACTATTACCCAGCGTTATGGGGTCCCAGAGCGATTTCCACGATTGTCGAACCCCAGCTTGCCTTTACGTATCGGTCATCAACACTCGCAATTTTGGCCGATTCTGGCCTGTTTCATGGACTATTACTCACTGATTTGGGGTCCCTGAGCGATTTCCTTGATTGACGAACAACGGGGTGCATTTATGTAACGTTCATCAATAATCCTAGGTTTGTCCGATTATGGGCCGTTTCTTGGACTTCTACTCCGTTTTGGAGTCCCTGAGTGATTTCCACGATTGACGAATACCGGGGTGCCTTTATGTGTCGGTCATCAACACTCACAGTTTTGGCCGATTCTGGCACGTTTCATGGACTATTAGTCACTGATTTGGCGTCCCTGAGCTATTTCCATGATTGACGAACCACAGGGTGCATTTATGCATCGTTGATCAATAACCCTAGGTTTGTATGATTCTGGGCCATTTCTTGAACTTCTACTCAGTTTTGGAGTCCCTGAGTGATTTCCACAATTGACGAATACTGGGGTGCGTTTATGTGTTTGTCATCAACACTCATAGTTTTGGTCGATTCTGGCATGTTTTATGGACTATTACTCATTGATTTGGGGTCCCTGAGCGATTTCGATTATTGACGAACCCCGGGGTGCATTTATGTATCGTTCATCAATAATCCTAGGTTTGTCCGATTCTGGGCTCTTTAATGGACTATTACTCACCATTTTGGGGTCCCAAAGCGATTTCCATGGTTGTCGAACCCCAAGGTGTGCTTACGAGTTGGTCGTCAAGACTCGCAGTTTGGGCCTATTCTGGCCCGTTTCTTGGACTATTGCCCGGTTTTGGGGTCCCGAAGTGATTTCTACGATTGACGAACCGGGGTGCGTTTAGGTTTCGGTCATCAACACTCACAATTTTGGTAGATTCTAGTCCGATTTGTGGACTATTACTCAGCGTTTTGGATTCCTAGAGCGATTTCCATGATTGACGATCTCCGGGGTGCGTTTACGTGTCCGTCGTCAACACTCACAGTTTTGGCCAATTCTGACCCGTTTCGTGCACTATTACTCACCATTTTGGGGTCCCGAAACAATTTCCATAGTTGTTGAACGCCAAGGTGCGCTTACGTGTCGGTCATCAACACAAGCAGTTTTGGCCGATTCTGGCCCATTTCTTGAATTGTTACTCACTGTTTTGGGGTCCCGGAGTGATTTCCACGATTGACGAACCCCGGGGTGCGTTTAGGTGTCGGTCATCAACACTCACAATTTTGTCCGATTCTGGTCCGTATTGTGCACTATTACTCAGCGTTATGGGGTCCCAGAGCGATTTCCATGATTGCCGAACCCCAGCTTGCCTTTACGTGTCGGTCATCAACACTCGCAATTTTGGCCGATTCTGGCCCGTTTCATGGACTATTACTCACTGATTTGGGGTCCCTGAGCGATTTCCATGATTGATGAACCCTGGGGTGCATTTATGTATCGTTCATCAATAATCCTAGGTTTTTCCGATTCTGGGCCGTTTCTTGGACTTCTACTCAGTTTTAGAGTCCTTGAGTGATTTCCACGATTGACGAATACCGGGGTGCGTTTATTTGTCGGTCATCAACACTCGCAGTTTTGGCCTATTCCAGCCCGTTTCATGGAGTATTACTCACTGATTTGGTGTCCCTGAGCTATTACCATGATTGACGAACTCCGGGGTGCATTTATGTATCGTTCATCAATAATCCTAGGTTTGTCCAATTATGGGCCGTTTCTTGGACTTCTACTCAGTTTTGGAGTCCCTGAGTGTTTTCCACAATTGATGAATACTGGGGTGCGTTTATGTGTCTGTCATCAACACTCGCAGTTTTCATCAATTCTAGCATGTTTCATGGACTATTACTCACTTATTTTGGGTCCTTGAGCGATTTCCATGATTGACGAACCCCGGGCTGCGCTTACGTATCGTTCATCAATAATCCTAGGTTTGTCCGATTCTGGGCTATTTAATGGATTATTACTCACCGTTTTGGGGTCCCAAAGCGATTTCCATGGTTGTCGAACCCCAAGGTGTGCTTACGAGTTGGTCATCAAGACTCGCAGTTTGGGTCGATTCTAGGCCGTTTCTTGGACTATTACCTGGTTTTGGGGTCCCGGAGTGGTTTCCACGATTAACGAACCTCGGTGTGTGTTTAGGTGTCGGTCATCAACACTCACAATTTTGGCAGATTCTGATCCATTTTTGCACTATTACTCAGCGTTTTCGGGTCCCAGAGCGATTCCACGATTGACGATCCCCGGGGTGCGTATACGTGTCTGTCGTCAACAATCACAGTTTTGGCCAATCTTAACCGTTTTCTAGACTATTACTCACCGTTTCGGGGTCCCGAAGCAATTTCCATAGTTGTTGAACCCCAATGTGCGCTTACGTGTTGGTCATCATCACAAGCAGTTTTGGCCGATTCTGGCCCGTTTATTGAACTATTACTCACTGTTTTAGGGTCCCGGAGTGATTTCCACGATTGCCGAACCCCAGCGTGCGTTTACGTGTCTGTCATCAACACTCGCAATTTTGGCCGATTCTGGCCCGTTTCATGGACTATTACTCACTGATTTGGGATCCCTGGGCGATTTCCATGATTGACGAAGTCAGGGGTGCATTTATGTATGGTTCATCAATAATCCTATGTTTGTCCGATTCTAGGCCGTTTCTTGGACTTCTACTCAGTTTTGGAGTCCCTAAGTGATTTCGCGACTGACGAATACCGGGGTGTGTTTATGTGTCGATCATCAATACTCGCAGTTTTGGCCGATTCTGGTGTGTTTCATGGACTTTTACTCACTGATTTGGGGTCCTTGAGCGATTTCCACGATTGACGAACCCCGGGGTGCGTTTATGTATCGTTCATCAATAATCGTAGGTTTGTCCGATTCTGGCCTCTTTAATGGACTATTACTTGCCGTTTTGGGGTCCCAAAGTGATTTCCATGGTTGTCGAACCCCATGGTGCGCTTTCGAGTTGGTCATCAAGACTCGCAGTTTGGGCCTATTCTGGCCCGTTTCTTCAACTATTACCCGGTTTTGGAGTCCCGAAGTGATTTTAACGATTGACGAACCCCGGGGTGCGTTTATGTGTCGGTCATCAACACTCACAATTTTGGCCGATTCTGGTCCGTTTTGTGGACTATTACTCAGCGTTTTGGGGTCCTAGAGCGATTTCCGCGATTGACGATCTTCGGGGTGCGTTTACATGTCCGTCGTCAACACTCCGAGTTTTGGCCAATTCTGACCCGTTTCGTGGACTACTACTCACCGTTTTGGGGTCCCAGAACAATTTCCATAGTTGTTGAACACGAAGGTGCGCTTACGTGTCAGTTATCAACACAAGTAGTTTTGGCCGATTCTGGCCCATTTCTTGAAGTATATTACTCACTATTTTGGGGTCCCGGAGTGATTTCCACGATTGACGAACCCCGGAGTGCATTTAGGTGTCGGTCATCAATACTGACAATTTTGTCCGATTTTGGTCCGTTTTCTGCACTATTACTCAGTGTTATGGGATCCCAGAGCGATTTCCACGATTGTCGAACCCCAGCGTGCATTTACGTGTTGGTCTATCGGTGTACAAAAGTAGGGGCCTAGCTTTTGACCCCATTACATGTGCACGGGCAGTCAGAGCCGCCTACCATGACCACACATGAGCAAGGCAAGAGAGGGAAACCGGAGAAAAGCCAAAGCCACAGGGACATCAAAGCAAACAACAAAGGACCAAGACCACAAAGGTCGCACGGGCGATGCAGGTTGCCCCGGCAAGGACCCTTGCTGGGGGCAGCCTCAGCAGCCCCGGCAAGATCCTTGCTGGGGCAGCTCGTCCACACTTGCCGGGGCTGCTCGTCCACACCCGCTGAGCAAGCCACCTTCGAGGCCACCAATGCTGAGCAGTCGCATTGGGACATGGTTTGGGAGGCACCTCCATGGTGGCATGCAGATCTTTGTGAAGACAAAGAGCAATCAAAATCAGAAGAGGATAGGAAGGCAACCATCCTCACCAAAGAACACCCCGCCCCCGGCTAGACCCTTGTCGGGGAAGCCAGCGCGCCACGGCAAGACCCTTGCCGTCCCCCCCGGCAAGACCATCGCCAAGCGCACCGGCAAGGCCACTGCCAGGCCTGCACCAGTCAAGTTTCTACCACCATTCGTACGCAGCCGCTGACCCAACCAGCTGGGCAGGCACCTATGTGGCAGCATGAAAACCTTCGTGGAGGCTCCACCACCGCGCCACCTCAGCTGCCTGCCTGCCTACATGGCACTACATGCGTTGCTGGCCGGGGCGCGTGTCGAAGCCAGGAGGGGTGGCGACGGACGGGATGGGCCTCACCCCCGTCCCCCAATAAAGCGAAGGACACCTAAGCCTCGCATTTAATGCATCTTGTCCTGTGATGTTAGCGATAACCACGCAGCGTTGTATCGCTTTCCACCTCCTGTGTGCCATTGTGGCAGCCGCTTTTCGCCTATAAAAGGAGGCCCATGGCATACGGAGAAAGGATTCGGCTCTTTTGAACCTCGCAGCACCCGAAGCTAGTTCAAGGGCTCAAGAACACTAATACAACCACCAAAGCAGGATCATAGGGTTTTACGCATCTTTGCGGCCCGGACCTGGGTAAATCCCCCTTTGTGCCATCCACTAGTCCCGCTCTTCTCATGATTCTGCGCCCCGCAACTGTAGAAGGGATTTCAGTGGTCCCATAGGTGTCGTTTTCCATCGACATGTTTGGCGCGCCGGGTAGGGTGCGCAAATTGTGTGAATCTGGCCTAGGGGTAGGCCTAGCAGTTCATCATCGCCATGGCTCCTAAGAAGAAGACGACCACGGCGATTGGCTCATCCGGAACCAGACTGCCGTCGCAGGTGCGGGCTAGTAGCAGGCTAGTCCCGGAGAGAACCCGCGGTGCGGCCCACGAACACCCGCATCACCCTGGCAGTCCGGGCCCGGTGGGCGGCGCCGCTTGTACGACGAGCGACGATCCGCGCGGCGC
This sequence comes from Triticum aestivum, assembly GCF_018294505.1. Lineage (NCBI taxonomy): Eukaryota > Viridiplantae > Streptophyta > Magnoliopsida > Poales > Poaceae > Triticum > Triticum aestivum. The sequence continues at coordinate 5,125,408 of NC_057795.1, read as the reverse complement.
CGGCCCCAGAAATGACGTCGGACCCCCCGCGGGCGGCGCGGGGCCCTCCAGGGGTGTCCTCGTGCCACCTACCGATGGCGCGGCGGCCTCCAAGACACCAACGCCAGCACCTACAGTGCGCTCCTCTCAAATCATACATGATGAGCAGCGCCGCCCTGCTGGTGGCCCAGGGCGCTGCCCTTGGAAAAGCCCTATGCATCCTTCGCAGGATGAGGGAGGCCAGCATGCACGCCGAGGCGCCGATGAAGGTGGCGGGCGGTTGCGGAGCCGTGATGAGGCTCCTTCTAACGTGGTTAGGAGTCGAAGCGCATCGCGGTCCACCCAACTCTCGCCGCCACCCACGCCAGCTGAAGCCCTAGCGCGCGCGCAGCTCCTCCATGACTTTCCCCCCACGGCAGAAAAGCTAGATGAATGGAGGGCCACCGTCAGGAGCCTCGTCGGCATCGCCAACGACGATGAGCTGCGACCGGCGAAACCCGTGGGCCGTCGCTCCATCGTGCCACCCCCTGCTAGCAGGGGGCAAGCCGAGGACGATGCGGCTACGGTGTATTCACCTCCTCAGCACCGGCCGCCGCGGGCGACGACCCGTCGTGACGATGCGCGTGATGATGTCTCCATCGCGTCGTCTGACCCGCGAACCAACCGCGATCAGTGCCAAGTCCTTCGGGAGCGGGCTCATGAGGATGCTCGAACCACCATCGAGCACCGACGTGACACGCGCCACCAATTGGACAGGCGGGCAGGGCCCGCTGCGGAGCACCCGACGCTGGGGGGCTACGGTGGCCTACCCTACGAGGTGGGTTGTCCGGCTTTCACCCGTGAGCTGTGGCGGTTCCACTGGCCCTCCCACCGCACTTTCAAGCCTGACGTTGGCGATAGGTACAACGGCAAGACTCACTCGTCGGAATTCCTCAGCATCTACACCATCGCGATGCAAGCTACTCGGGCCCGCGACGATAAGGTGCTTGCCAATTACTTCCCGTTGGCACTCAAGCCTAATGTCATGTCATGGTTGATGCACATGCCGGTGGATTCCATCTCTTCTTGAGCGGATCTGTGCCATGAGTTTGTTGGCCCCTTTACCGGAGGTCACCAAGCTCATGGCCAGGCGAGTGACTTACACATCATCCCCCAGAAGGAAGGAGAAAACCTGTGCAAGTACATCCAGAGGTTCCGCCAGGTGGAGTACAACATCCCCGATGTTCATCCCGCCGCCATGATCAGTGCGTTCGACCAGAACGTGCGCAATCGCAAGATGCGTGAAGAGCTGGCAATGAACAAGGTTAAGGATGTGGCCGAGCTCTATGTTCTTCCGATCAATGCGCTCGCACCGAAAAGGGAAGGAAATACCCCGGTGAAGATGCCGGTGCGGAAACCGATTCCACCGGCGATACCGCCACCCCAGCAAAGAAGGGTTGGCGATGTAACAGGAAACGCAAGGGCAAGGCCGTGCTTGCCGTCAAGGGATCCGACGACACCGGCGCCACCAAGAAGACCAAGGCGGGCGACCCCGGCAAGGAGGTTGCCGGGTGTGTCGCATGTCGGGCTTTGGCGGTCGCCGACAAGCCAGGAGGCTCCGACAAGAAGTATTGCAAGATCCACCGCACCAAGGGCCATGACCTCCAGCACTGCTGGCAAGTAGAGCTGCTCGCTTAGAAGCAGAAAGCCGAGTATGAGCGGCGGGACAAGGAGAAGGGCCAAGATGGTGCCGAGGGGTCTGGCAAGAAACGTGGCGGCCAAGGAGGCCGCCGCGGTAAAGACAGTCAGCAGGAGAAGCCTGTCAGGGGCCACGACAAGAAACAAGAAGATGATGATCACGACAGGGATGATGAGTCCGGTGATCATGAGTTCCAGAAAGCCACAGAGGCCATGTGCGTCGATGGTGGCGCCTCGCTGCATACATCCCACCGCGAGCTCAAGCTGTGGGCGCGTGAGATCACAGCAATGGAGCCATCATTCGACGCGCGGAAGCCGCTGAAATGGTCCAGCACGCCCATCATCTTTGATACCGAGGACCACCCCGACCGGACTACTGCGGTCGGGTGCTTGCCATTGTTGGTTTCCCCAACAATCCGCAACCTCAAGGTGACAAGGATCTGGGTCGACGGTGGGGCCGGCCTGAACTTGATCTCGCCTGATGGAGACCTCGAGGAAACAAGCACGTTCCAAGGGGTTAATCCGGGGAGGAGCCAGCCAAAGGGCAAGGTCACGCTGCCTGTGACCTTCGGAGGCGAGCTGAATCATAGAACGGAGAGGATTGTTTTCGATGTAGCCGAAATCCCCTTGCCATACAACGGGATCCTTGGCCGCCCGGCACTAGCCAAGTTCATGGCAGCCTCACATTACGCCTACAACATGTTGAAGACGCCCGGGCCGATGAACATCATCACTGTCCCCTCCGACAAGAAAGATGCATTGATTTGCGCCGACCAACTCTACCGGGAAGCAGTTGCAGCAGCTGCCGCCAAGGCACCTACTCCTGCCGACAGAGCCCCGGGAGGGAAGAAGATCGGCGAGACCCCTCGCACCCACTCCGGAAAGCGCAACTCTTCGGGGTGTTGTGCTACCGTCGAGGACGTGCCAGAGAGCTCCGCCGACAGGAGCAAGAAGCCCAGAGCTGCACCGCCAAAGACCAAGAAGGTGCCCGTCAAGGAGGATGGCACGGGTGGGGCTTTTATCATAAGCTCCACCCTCGACAGCAAATAGGAAAGCAAGCTCGTCACTTTCTTGCGGGCGAATGTCGATGTGTTTGCATGGCAAGCCTCCGACATCCCCGGCGTTCCCAGGGAAGTGATTGAGCACCACCTTGCTATCTGTCCTCATGCGCGGCCCGTCAAGCAGAAGGTCGGGAAGCAAGCTCTAGAGAGGCAAGAGTTCATCACGGAAGAAATTAGGAAGCTAGAGGGGGCAGGCTTGGTAAGAGGAGTGCTCCATCCGACGTGGTTGGCTAATCCGGTAGTAGTGCGCAAGGCAAATGGGAAGTGGAGGTTGTGTGTCGATTACACAGACATCAATAAAGCTTGTCCAAAGGATCCCTTCCCGTTACCGCGCATCGACCAGATTGTTGACTCCACGGCAGGGAGTGACCTGTTATCATTCCTCGATGCCTACTCGGGATACCACCAGATTTTCATGACAAAAGAAGACGAAGAAAAGACAGCGTTCATCACCCCATGTGGTACGTACTGTTTTTTACGGATGCCTTTCGTTTTGAAGAGTGCTGGCTCAACGTTTGCAAGAGCAGTCCAGATTGGTTTTGAATCCCAGCTACATAGAAATATGGAAGCTTATATGGATGACATAGTGGTCAAAACCAAAGACAAAGCAACGCTCGTACAAGACCTGGAGGAGACCTTTAGAAACCTGCGCAAGATTAACCTCAAATTGAACCCTGAGAAGTGTGTCTTTGGTTTCCCGTCCGGCAAGCTTCTCGGGTTCTTTGTGTCGCAGCGCGGGATTGAGGCAAACCCGGACAAGATTAAGGCTATCGAGCAGATTGAGGTGCCCAAGCGGATCAAGGACGTGCGTCGGCTCACTGGTTGCGTTGCCGCCATGAGCAGATTCATCTCCAAGTCCGCAGAGCATGCCCTCGCTTTTTTCAAGATCCTAAAGAAGACGGGCCCGGTGGAGTGGACCCCGGAGGCCGAGGCAGCGTTGCAAGATTTGAAGAAGTACCTTTCCTCTACCCCGGTGCTAGTTGCGCCTAAACCACAAGAACCGTTGTTGCTATACCTAGCGGCAACAAATCAAGTGGTTAGCGCTGCATTGGTGGCATAGAGGGAGGTTGACAGGAAGACAACAGCGGCGGTAGGGCCAATGGCTGGCGGGTCGGAACCTTCCCCGGCAGGGCTCGGTCCCAGCAGGACTGAGTCCCCGGCAGGGCCCGATCCCGGCAAGACTGACGCCGGTGCGACAAGACCTGCGTGGCCAGGTGAAGTGATGCAAAGAAAGAAGATGGTGCAGCACCCAGTTTACTTCGTCAGCTCCCTCTTACAGGGGGCTAGATCGAGGTACTCAGGTGTACAAAATTTGCTCTTCGGCCTCCTTATGGCCTCGAGGAAGCTGCACCACTACTTCCAGGTGCACGAGATCACCGTGGTTCCCCGCCTTCCATTGCAACGGATTCTACATATCCTAGATGCGACATGAAGGATCGTGGAATGGGCCCTAGAGCTGTCGAGTTTTGGCTTGAAGTTCAAAAGCACCTCGACGATCCAGAGCAGAGTCTTGGCGGAGTTTGTTGCAGAATAGACCTCGACACCCGACGAAGAGGTACAAGAGACCACTCTCCCTGGCGAGGAAGCAAGTGGCGATTGGATCATGTACTTTGATGGGGCTTTCTTGCTGCAAGGTGCCGGTGCTGGTGTGCTACTTGTCGCACCCACCGGGGAGCACCTCAAGTACGTCGTCCACATGCACTTTCCCTGGGAGATGTCAACCAACAACATCGCCGAATATGAGGGTTTGCTTTCCGGTCTCAGGATCACAGTGGACCTCGGAGTCAAAAAGCTCATCGTCAGGGGTGATTCGCAACTCGTCGTCAGGCAGGTCAACAAGCATTATCAAAGCCCTTTGATGGAAGCCTATGTGGATGAAGTGAGGAAACTGGAGGAGCGTTTTGACGGTATACAAGCGGAGCACGTCCCTCGAGCAGAGAACGACATCACTGACTACTTGTCAAAGCGTGCCGCCCTCAAGCTACCTGTGGAACCAGGTACTTTTGTGCTTTAGTTAACCCAACCATCCGTTCAGCCGTCGACTGGGTAGAACAAGCGAAGGAAGCTAGGCCCCGGCAAGTACTTGCCCACCGAGCTCCCTGGAGCCGCCGGCGGAGATGTTGCCGTGGATGCCGATCCCGCCACAGGGCATCCGACTCCGGCAGGACCTCAGGTCATGGCCATGGAGGCGGCTGCCCCCGTGGTAGAAGAGATGCCTTTGGTCCTTGCCGTCGAGCCACAGGCTCCAGCATGGGCACAACACACCGTTCGATTCCTTCAAGAAGGAGAGCTTCCTGAGGAGCAGGGAGAAGCAGAAAGAGTAGCCCGCCGGTCTGCTCTGTACCAGTTCATTGATAACGTGCTATACAGAAGAAGGCCAAATGGGTTGAAATTGATGTGCATCTCCCGGGAGGAAGGACTAAAGCTGTTGGCAGAGATACATGGAGGCATATGTTGCTCCCACATAGGGTCGAGGGCCCTTGCCGGCAAGGTTTTCCGGCAGGGTTTCTTCTGGCCCACCGCCCTCCAGGATGCAACGGCACTAGTAACCAAGTGTGAAGCGTGCCAGTTCCATTCGAGAAAACTTCCTCAACCAACCCAAGCCCTTCAAACCATCCCTCTCTCCTGGCCCTTCTCAGTTTGGGGGCTCGACATTTTGGACCTCTTCCCCCGCGCCGTCGGGGGCTTTGAGTACTTGTACGTTGCCATCGACAAGTTCACAAAGTGGCCAGAGGTGGAGGCAGTGAGGAAGGTGACGGCGCAGTCAGCCATCAAGTTCTTCAAGGGACTAGTTTGCCGTTTTGGGGTGCCCAACAGGATCATCACCGACAACGGCACGCAGTTCACCACATGGAAGTGCGCCATTAGTAACAATTTTTTTTTCTTAATCTCAGGTCACTATTTCACATATGAGATATCCAACACATATATATACAACAAGCATCCATATAACAATCATATCCAACACACAAGTTGCATCATATATACATACATAGCCAACACATAGTTCCATCGTTACATATTACAAAAGTTTCACATTGTTCATCCAACACCGTTATGCATCAATTCACAAAAGTTTCACATTGATACAAAATAAAAACACAAATGGAAAAGAAGCACTCCATCCATGCAAGCTTCCGTGAATTAAATCAAATATGCAAAATGATAAACAAGAAGTTAGAAGAAGAAGAAGAAGAAGAGAAGAAGAAGAAGAAGACTAGAATAATACTAGAAGAAGAAGAAGAAGAAGAAGAAGACTAGAGGAATACTAGAAGAAGAAGAACACTAGAAGAATACTAGAAGAAGAATAAGAAGAAGAATAAGAAGAATAAGAAGAAGACTATAAGCTTATTATGTAAACTTGATCATTTTGTGTAACATAAGTTATTTTGGAGCTAACCTATAGGAAACTAAGCATATAAGCTCTCTGAGTTAGCATATTAGAGCCAACTTAGGTAAAATGAAGCTAACCTGTGTCATTTTAGAAAAGAAGAAGAATAAGAAGAAGACTATAAGCTTATTATGTAAACTTGATCATTTTGTGCTAACATAAGTTATTTTGGAGCTAACCTATAGGAAACTAAGCATATAAGCTCTCTAAGTTAGCATATTAGAGCCAACTTAGGTAAAATGAAGCTAACCTATGTCATTTTGGAAAAGAAGAAGAATAAGAAGAATAAGAAGAAGACTATAAGCTTATTATGTAAACTTGATCATTTTGTGCTAACATAAGTTATTTTGGAGCTAACCTATAGGAAACTAAGCATATTAGAGATAACCTAGGTAACTAAGTATATATATATATATATATCATTTTGGAGATCTGACATACCTAACATAGTTCAGTTCTCATTGTTCTTCTCCTTCTCCTTCCTCAGCCTGATGTGCCAAGAGCGGCGAGGCGGTGGAGGCAACGGGATGTAGTCTTCTACCACAATTGGGGTGGTCATGTCACCCAGCTATGGGATCGCCAGCGCCACCACCGATGCGTGGTCATTGTCAGGCACCACCACCATCACGAGGCCACCATCAGGAAGGACGAGCATGACCATCGCTAGGTCATCCTCATCCAGCACCATCTCTTGCCCATGGTCAGCCACCACCATCTCTTGCCCATGGTCAGCCACCACCATCTCTTGCCCTTGGTCAGCCACCACCAGCGCTAGGTCATCCTCAGCCTGATGCCCATCGTCATCCTGCAGCTCCTCATCCCCACTCTGCTCCTCTTCTCCCCCACTCTAGTCCGGATCATCCTTCTTGTTGTCAGAATCGTTGCTGCCAGAATCGATGCTGCTTTCGCTAAAGCTAGAATCGCAATTGCTTTTGCTACAGCCATAATCGCTGCTGCTTTGGCTGTAGCCAGTGTCGTTGTTGCTACTCCCATTGCCTGTCCAAATGCAACAATGACCGTTAACAATCGATGTGATACAAAGCCAAATGTAGAGGAATAAGAAGAGGCAGAACATACTGACATCATCATCATCAGCGTAGCGCATGCGACACATAGTCGCGTTGCACACCTTCACGGTGAGCATGGTGGAGTCGCCGTCGTACCTGAAGAGAAGGAAGTACCCCAGCCACAGGTCGTAGGAATGGTCGAACTTCTCCCACCCACGATACAAGTACATGTGGCCCTCCTTGATCACCAACTCCACATCCCACAGCCTGTGAAACCCGCTGCCGGCCTGTCGCAGCTTCACATTATTTGGCGGATCTTCACCCAGCATGTTCATAAAACTGTCACGCAGCCTCTGCAATTTGGGACAATGAGTGATGTAGCAAACAACAGATATCCTAATGAGATGGCTGAAGGGGAGATCTCTCGTTTTATATACCTGCGTCATGGTCTCGTGGATGATACTGAAGTCCCAAGTATGATACTGAAGAACTCGGAAGCATCCAACTCGTACTGTGGTGTGGCAGAGTGGCGGTGGCTGCTTCCCCCCATCTCTGATAAGCAGCAGAAGAGACCAATTAGTACCCTTACAACAGATCATAAAACACCGTGAGGACGCTAGCAGCCTAGCACTAGCAGCCGCAACTACACTACAGAACTACTAGCAGCCTAGCACTAGTAGAAGCCAACGAGCAACTGAAGTAACTAACAACAACACACGAGCAGCAGACTAGCAGTAGCACATCCAGCACAAGTAGCAGACTAGCAGTAGCACCAGTGCCCCACCAACAAGTAGCAGTAGCAACATACAACAACAGCCAATAGCCAAAAAATCATGGATTGCTGTTAACTAAAAATCATGGATTGCTTATAAGTAAAAAATCGTGGGTTGCTGTTAACTAAAAATCATGGATTGTTGTTAACTAAAAAATCATGGATTGCTGTTGACCTAAACACTAGTCAAATACAGTAGGAAATATATTGCATCCAACTATCATAGATGCAGTGCAAGTGTGTAACTACTGACAGCTGCTGTTGTGCTCCTTATAACCTTATGATACTTCAACAAGCCATCTGTGTTGTTAGTTTTTTCATGTACTTTGTGATGGCAGTACAACACTAGAGTGCACAAAACAAAGAGCATGCACAGTCTAAAGAACTTTTACGCCATCTGGGTCAACTTCCTCTCCCACGTCAGTACTAAAATTATCTCACTGCTACCCTCACTATCATATTATTCATCTACTGGTCTTCTAGTCAATTACCTTGGGCAGTAGAGCAGTAACAGGATCTAAATTACTTCACACACATGGATGAAGTGTGACATGTCATGTCAGATCAAAGAGTTGAATCGGCCTCAATCAGAACCAAACAACTACTAATAATTTCCTCTCCCAATATTATACTGTGAACTGAATCATACATAGCTTCAGATGTATGATCAAGGAAGGAGATTTGTTGGTTAAACAAGTTCTATAAGAAAAATGTATCTGCATTCCAGAGAATGAACATCTCATCTCCTCTCTGCATCTGGAATCAAAACACAAACATCTCATCTCATCTCTGCTTATAGCTCATTCCTTCAAGTCTCTATCCAATGCTATTTCTTAAATCTTTGAATTGCTCGAGACTAGCAGAGGGGTAGCTTCCCTAGGCCTCAATTATGACCACTAAACAAAGCTAGAGCAGAGATTAAATTAGCACTCTACTAACGCTACAGAAAACATAGGAGCACTGCTATGGCAGTTGCTGACTTGCTATGGCCGTTGCTGACCAAAATTAGCAATTTTTTGAACCTAATTTGACCTAAATTAGAGAGGAATTTGACCTAAACCTATCAATAGAGAGAAGAAGAAGGCATGGCCGGGAGGGAGGAGAGGAGGAAGAGAGGAGAAGAGAGGCAGAGGGAGGAGGGTTACCTGACCACGATGAGGTGGTGGTCGGAGCGAAGACGACGAAGGGCGGAGACGGTGAGCTTGGGGGAGGCGGGGATAGACGGTGGGGAGGTCGCGGTCCTCCTCTCCTGGTAGACGTGGGGCCTCCTCTCCTAGTGGAAATGGGGCGGCGTCGAGGCTCCAAGTCTTTGGCGGCTCCGAGGGTTAGGGAGGGAGGCGAGGGAGGCGATGCTCGCGGGGGAGGCGGGGCTCGGGAGGAGGCCGCGCTCAAGGGGAAGGAAGGGGAGAGGGAGGCGGCGGGGGCGCGTGGGCGGCTGCGGCGGATGGAGGGGGCGGCGGCGCTCGAGTGGGAGGAAGGGGAGAGGGAGGCGGCGGGGACGCGTGGGCAGCTGCGGCGGACGAAGGGGGCGGCGGCGTACGGTTGGGGAATCTGGCGAGGGAGGGAGGGAGGCCACAGTGCGAGGGCAATAGGTGGAGTGGGGGGAGGGTTCTAATGGCACACCTCACCCTAGTGCGCCATAAGTACCACCTAACCCTATCTAAATCAGAACCCGCCCACTAGCCCGACTGGTCAGCATGCAGCACACACACTAGAAGGTCTTGGGTTCGATTCCCAGGCTCCCCAATTTTTGTTTTAATCATTTAAAATGCTGTTTGATATTTATTTTTGTTTAAATATGTTCAAAATTGTTTAAATCATAACAGTAATATTTTTTATAAAAACAGTAATATTTTTTTAAAAAATATGTTCAAATTTGTTATTTGAAAATATTTATGAATATGAGAAAATATTCATATGGGGGGAGGGTGCGGTGGGTCGTCGGCGACGGTGGAGTGGGGGAGGGTGCGGGCCGGGGGTCGGCGGCGGCGGCCGGTGGAGTGGGGGAGGGTGCGGTGGGTCGTCGGCGATGGTGGAGTGGGGGAGGGTGCGGGCCGGGGGTCAGTGGCGGCGGCCGGTGGAGCGGGGGAGGGTGAGGTGGGTCGTCGGAGACGGTGGACGGCAGGGGCAGGCGGGGTGGGCGCGTCGGGGCCAGGCTCGCCGGCTGCTGCAGGGGCCGGTGGAGTCCCGTGGGGGTCGGGGCGGCGGCGTCGGGGAAGCACAAGACCACAGTGGCGGCGGCGGCGCCGACGGCGTGCAAGCGCGGCGGACGGAGGGGGCGGAGCAAGGGGACGGTGGCGGGTGGTGAGGGTGACGGGGCGAGGGGTGGTGGGGACAGGGGGCGGTGTAGCGGCGGCGGGTGGTGGGGCAAGGGGCGACGAGGGGAGGGGGCGACGGGGCGAGGAGAGGTGGGGCGATGGGGCGACGGGAGGTGGGGAAGGGGGTGGCGTGGGGAGGGGCGACAGGGCGAGGGGAGGTGGGGCTCGGCATTACTAACAATTTTTTTTCAAACCTACTAATGGCGCACGGTGGGTTTGGTGCGCCATTACTATGTCAACTAGTAATGGCGCACTGTACAACGGTGCGCCATTAGTAACATTCTTTTTTCAAAACTACTAATGGCACACCAGGCATCAGGTGCGCCATTAGTAATATATTACTAATGGCGCACCAGCATATGGTGCGCCATTAGTATATAGTAATGGTGCACCACATGTCTGGTGCACCATTAGTGGCCATATCATCTATAGCCCTTTTCCTAGTAGTGCAGGGTCTGTTTTGCCTCTATGGCGCATCCACGGAGCAACGGCCAAGCGGAGAGAGCAAACGCTGAAGTCCTACGAGGCTTGAGGAAGAAAACTTTTGACAGGCTGCACAAGAGCGGAAGGAGCTAGATTGAGGAATTGCCGGCGGGTCTTTGGTCGATCAGAACGACGCCAAATCGAGCCACCGGCAAGACACCCTTTGCCCTGGTTTACGGGGCAGAAGTATTTCTCCCCATGAAACTCATATACGGGTCACCTCGAGTGCTCGCTTATGATGAGCTTGAGCAAGAGCAACTGCGGCGAGATGACGCAATGCTCCTCGAGGAAGATCGTCTCTGGGCGGCTGTGAGAGCAGCATGCTACCAGCAAGCTTTGCACCGCTACCATAGCTGCAAGGTTCATGCCCAGGGCTTTGAGGAAGGCGACCTTGTTCTTCGGCACATTCAGTCAGCCAAGAATTCCAACAAGTTGACGCCAAAGTGGGAAGGCCCTTATCGGGTGACGCGAGTCACCAGGCCCAGCACAGTCCGCCTGGAGATCGAAGATTCCGTCCCAGTAAGCAATTCCTGGAACATCGAGCATCTTTGTAAGTTTTACCCATAAGGCATGGCTGCCGGGCCTCCCGGCAAGCCATCCTTTTGTACAAGCCTTGCCGGCAAGGCATGTAACCCTAGGTACAAAGCCAGGCGCAGACCCTGAGCATAAATAAACGAAGCGCTGGCGCCCCCAAGTTATAGCATGCATGCTAGGTTGAGTCCCTTCCTTGGTTAGGGTTGATAGTGCTTGGCGGCAACTAACCCCAAGCTTAGAGGTTGAGTGTGCGTCTCTGTCCTTCCCTGTCTTCTTTGGTTCGCAGGGCACGTAAGTATTCTTGCCGAGCTATTCTGGAAGGAAGGGAACGAACCGGCGCCCAGGCCCTGGCAAGACAGAATCGCCAGGAGCTGCAAGAACGAGGATCTCTCCACGACAAGCCAAGATCGCCGGGGGCTACAGATCCAGATAAGTCTTTTATCCCCTATCATGCATTTCGTTATGGACTGGGATGCGTGAAACCCCGTTCTATCTCTGAACTACCGTGCTCCCTCTTTTCGGCACCTAAGGATTATTTCCTGGGTCTGGATCTGGTCGTAGCCGCGGCGGTAGAAGAGGGGAACGAGGGGCCTAAGGCCACCTCATCCTTGCCTCCACCAAGAGCGTGGGAAAGGTCAAGCGAGATGGGGAGACGGCAAGGCTTGTTGCCGGGAAAAAAACGTTTGTCTAGAAAGATGACAAAGGTTCACCCCTTGCCATGGGTTTCTCCCACGAACGTAATCCCGGCAAACGTCCCTTTTTCATTAAAAAACAGCCTGTATAGGTACAGTTCATACGAAATGAAAAACGTGAACAAGGGGAATACGAGTCATAAAGCTAACAAAGGCCCGAAGGCTTACAGGACTAAAAAGATACAAGGTGCCCGTAATCCCTTTCTTGTCCCTCTCCTCAGGAAATGGAACAAGAAGGCAGAAGGGCAAAAGGGGCGCCTAGGCAAGCTACGAGTGGCAGAAGACACCAAGAGGATATCTCGGTGGCCGTTCGAGGGCTGGATGGTGATCGCGGTGCCAGAGGCAGAGCTCGAAGATGAGGCGGCATGACGCCAACACGCGATGAAGGCGTCGGTGTCCGCGTACTCCGACTTGACGGCCTCGCCGCTCGTCCTCTTCCTCTTCCGCAGCCTCGCTACGCCATCCGCCCAAGGAGGCAACCCCGAGAAGTTCAAGGAGCCGGCGACACGGATGATGGGGCCGCCGGTGCCGCTCGAAGCGACGCCCGACGCCTAGTCGGACCTGTCATCTTACCACCCGCTGCCCTCGTCGTCGCTGCCGTTGTCTTCCTCGCCACTCTCGCTTAGGGAGGACTATTCATTGTCAGAGGAGCTCTCTACGCAACACCTCACGCGGGTCCCGAAGTTCCCGAAGATCTTGACGGAGAGGAGGCCACCTCCATTAGTTTGAAATGGAGAGCGAGACCGTCCGTCAAGCTGTGGAGGCGAGCGAAGGTCTTCCACCCTCGGAGAAGATACATGACGTGAGGGGCGGGGAACTCGACGTCGACCCACGTGCCGCTGTTCCCGCAACCCCTCATGTGTAGCCGCAGCGCCTGCGACGGATCCAGCTCCATCTCCCTCGCAAACAGGGTCAGAAGGTGAAGGCGACGGCATGGCGGATGGCGCAGCCTGACAAAGAATTCACAGGGATTATCCCCAGCATGGCCCTCCATCGGAGGAACGGCTGCTGCAGGGGGCAAGGCGGATCTGTCGCCCATCCTCCTCTTCCCCGAGCTCCACGGCGGCCTCGGCCTCGCCCTCTCCCCTCCCTCTAGAGGCCGGCTCCACCGCTACGAGTTCCTGGTTAGGAGTGATGCGCTGTCTGGCCGAAACCCTTGCCGCCACTGATGAAGCATCTCCACGCCCCCTCGCCATGGCAGAAGAAGAAAGGAAGCAGGAATGGAGAGAGGCAGATGGCGCAGGACTGAGAGGCACCGTCCCTCTCGCTCTCCTCTTTATAAAGAGGCGGGGGAGGGGCTCGGCTGCCCCCCTCCCAGTCAATCCGGCCTCTTGGAGTGACAGCGAGCGGGGCCGTCGACCGCCCTCCCTGCTCCATTGAAGGCGCAAGGAAATCAACCCGCACGCGCGCGACTACGCACGCCCCCTGCACCGGTCATTCGCTCTGCATGCGGTGAACATGGCGCAAGAGGCGGACGCGATGGGAAGCATGGAGCGACGGTTCCCGAGCGGGGGCAGTAAATAGGGGACGGCCCTGCGGTCTCAAAGAGACGCGCAAGCCGCATCTTAAGTGTCCACCACAAGGTGATACCAGCATCCCCACGTCATGCGCGCACACTCCCCCCATGTCGCGCATTCAACGCGGGTCGTGGGGAAGCGCAGCGGACGGAACAGTGGCCACGGTAAAATCCGCCTCGACTGCCCGCGCACCGTTTTGGGCCTGGCCCAATAACGTGTTGCGCCTATGTGTGACCCAGGCCCGGGGGCTCCAGTCGGTGTACAAAAGTAGGGGCCTAGCTTTTGACCCCTTTACTTGTGCACGGGCTGTCAGAGCTGCCTGCCACGACCACACATAAGCAAGGCAAGAGAGGGAAGCCGGAGAAAAGCCAAAGCCACAGGGATAAGCAAAGAAAACAACAAAGGACCAAGACCACAAAGGTCGCACGGGCGATGCAGGTTGCCCCGGCAAGGACCCTTGTTGGGGGCAGCCTCAGCAGCCCCGGCAAGATCCTTGTCGGGGCAGCTCGTCCACACCCGCTGAGCGAGCCACCTTCGAGCCCACCAGCGCTGAGCAGTCGCGTTGGGACAGGGTTCGGGAGGCACCTTCGTGGTGGCATGCAGATCTTTGTGAAGACAAAGAGCAATTAAGATCAAAAGAGGATAGGAAGGCAACCATCCTCACCAAAGAAACCCACGGGGCCCCGACAAGAAGAGGATAGGAAGGCAATCAAGATCCTTTGCCAGCGTGCCACGGCAAGACCCTTGCCCCCCGGCAAGGCCAGTGCCAGGCCCGCACCAGCCAAGTTTCTACCGCCGTTCGTATGGAGCCGCTAACCCAACTAGCTGGGCAGGCACCTGCGTGCCAGCATGCAAACCTTCATGGAGGCTCCTCCACCGCGCCACATCAGCTGCTTGCCTGCCTACATGGCGCTGCATGCGTTGCTGGCCGGGGCGCATGTCGAAGCCAGGAGCCGCGGCGACGGACGAGACGAGCCTCACCCCCGTCCCCAATAAAGCGAAGGACACCTAAGCCTCGTATTTAATGCTTCTTGTCCTGTGATGTTAGCGATAACCACGCAGCGCTGTAGCGCTTTCCACCTCCTATATATGTGCCACTGTGGCAGCCCCTTTTCGCCTATAAAAGGAGGCCCATGACATACGGAGAAAGGATTCGGCTCTTTTGAACCTCGCAACACCCGGAGCTAGTTCAAGGGCTCAAGAACACTAATACAACCACCAAAGCAGGATCGTAGGGTTTTACGCATCTTTGCGGCCCGAACCTGGGTAAATCCCCCTTTGTGCCATCCACTAGTCTCATTCTTCTCACAATTCTGCGCCCTGCAATCGTAGAAGGGATTTCAGTAATCCCATAGGTGTCATTTTCCACCGACAAGGTCATCAACACTCGCAATTTTGGCTGATTCTGGCCCGTTTCATGGACTATTACTTACTGATTTGGGGTCCTTGAGCGATTTCCATGATTGACGAACCCCGGGGTGCATTTATGTATCGTTCATCAATAATCCTAGGTTTGTCCGATCCTGGGCCGTTTCTTGAACTATTACTCACTGTTTTGGGGTCCCGGAGTGATTTCCATGATTGCCGAACCCCAGCATGCATTTACGCGTCGGTCATCAACACTGGCAATTTTGGCCGATTCTGGCCCGTTTCATCGACTATTACTCACTAATTTTGGGTACCTGAGCGATTTCCATGATTGACGAACCCTGGGATTCATTTATGTATCGTTCATCAATAATCCTAGGTTTTTTCAATTCTGGGCCGTTTCTTGGACTTCTACTCAATTTTGGTGTCCCTAAGTGATTTCCACGATTGACAAATACCGGGATGGGTTTATGTGTCGGTCATCAACACACGTAGTTTTGGCCGATTCTTGGCCGTTTCATGGACTATTACTCACTGATTTGTGGTCCCTGGGCGATTTCCAGGATTAACGAACCCTGGGGTGCATTTATGTATCATTCATCAATAATCCTAGGTTCGTCCGATTCTGGGCTCTTTAATTGACTATCCTCACCGGTTTGGGATTCCAAAGCGATTTCCATGGTTGTCTAACCCCAAGGTGTGCTTACGAGTTGGTCGTCAAGACTCGCAGTTTGGGCCGATTCTCGCGCGTTTCTTGGACCATTACCCGGTTTTGGGGTCCTGAAGTGATTTCCAGGATTGACGAACCCCGGGGTGTGTTTAGGTGTCAGTCATCAACACTCACAATTTTGGTAGATTCTGGTCCGATTTGTGCACTATTACTTAGCGTTTTGGGGTCCCAGAGCGATTTGTGCAAATTCTGGTCCGATTTCCTCGGGATGCGTATACGTGTCCGTCGTCAACACTCACAGTTTTGGCCAATTCTGAACCGTTTCGTGGACTATTACTCACCGTTTTGGGGTCCCGAAGCAATTTCCATAGTTGTTGAACGCCAAGGTGCGCTTACGTGTCGGTCATCAACACAAGCAGGTTTGTCCGATTCTGGTCCGTTTCTTGAACTATTACTCCCGGTTTTGGGGTTCCGGAGTGATTTTCACGATTGCCGAACCCCAGCGTGCGTTTACGTGTTGGTTATCAACACTCACAATTCTGGCCGATTTTGGCCCGTCTCATGGACTATTACTCGCTAATTTGGGGTCCCTGAGCGATATTCATGATTGACGAACCCCGGGGTGCATTTATGTATCGTTCATCAATAATCCTAGGTTTGTCCGATTCTGGGCCGTTTCTTGGACTTCTACTCAGTTTTGGAGTCCCTAAGTGATTTCCACGATTGACGAATACCAGGGTGCGTTTATGTGTCGGTCATCAACACTCGCAGTTTTGGCCGATTCTGGCTTTCATGGACTATTACTCACTGATTTGGGGTCCCTGAGCGATTTCCATGATTGACGAACCCCGGGGTGCGTTTATGTATCGTTTATCAATAATCCTAGGTTTGTCCGATTCTAGGCTCTTTAATAGACTCACCGTTTTGGGGTCCCAAAGCGATTTCCATGGTTGTCGAACCCCAAGGTGTGCTTACGAGTTGGTCGTCAAGACTCACAGTTTGGGCCTATTCTGGCCGTTTCTTGGACTATTACCCGGTTTTGGAGTCCCAAAGTTATTTTCCATGATTGATGAACTCGGGGTGCGTTTAGGTGTCGGTCATCAACACTCATAATTTTGGCCGATTCTGGTCCGTTTTGTGCACTATTACTCAGCATTTTGGGGTCCCACAGAGATTTCCACAATTGACGATCCCTGTGGTGTGTTTACGTGTCCGTCGTCAACACTCACAATTTTGGTCAATTCTAACCCGTTTCGTGGACTATTACTCACCGTTTTGGGGTCCCGAAATAATTTCCATAGTTGTTGAATGCCAAGGTGCGCTTACGTGTCGGTCTTCAACACAAGCAGTTCTGGCCGATTCTGGCCCGTTTCTTGAACTATTACTCACTGTTTTGGGGTCACGCAGTGATTTCCACGATTGACGAATCCCGGGGTGCGTTTAGGTGTCGGTCATCAGCACTCACAATTTTGTCCGATTCTGGTCCGTTTTGTGCACTATTACTCAGTGTTATGGTGTCCCAGAGCGATTTCCACGATTACTCAACCCCAGCTAGCCTTTACGTGTCGGTCATCAACACTCGCAATATTGGCCGATTCTGGCCCATTTCATGGACTATTACTCACTGAATTGGGGTCCCTGAGCGATTTCCATGGTTGACGAACCCTGGGGTGCATTTATGTATCGTTCATCAATAATCCTAGGTTTGTCCGATTCTGGGCCGTTTCTTGGACTTCTACTCAGTTTGGAGTCCCTATGTGATTTCCACGATTGACGAATAACGGGGTGCGTTAATGTGTTGGTCATCAACACTCGCAGTTTTGGCCGATTATGGCCTGTTTCATGGACTATTACTCACTGATTTGGGGTCCCTGGGCGATTTCCATGATTGACGAACTCCGGGGTGCGTTTATGTATCGTTCATCAATAATTCTAGGTTTGTCCGATTCTGGGCTCTTTCATCGACTATTACTCATCGTTTGGGGTCCCAAAGTGATTTCCATGGTTGTCGAACCCCAAGGTGTGCTTACGAGTTGGTCGTCAAGACTCGCTGTTTGGGCCTATTCTGGCCCGTTTCATGGACTATTACCTGGTTTTGTGGTCCCCAAGTGATTTCCACGATTGACGAACCCCGGGGTGCGTTTAGGTGTCGGTCATCAACACTCATAATTTTGGCCGATTCTGGTCCATTTTGTGCACTATTACTCAGCGTTTTGGGGTCCCACAGCGATTTCCACGATTGACGATCCCCGGGATGCGTTTACGTGTCTGTCGTCAACACTCACAGTTTTGGGCAATTCTGACCCGTTTCGTGGACTATTACTCACCGTTTTGGGGTCCCGAAGCAATTTCCATAGTTGTTGAACGCCAAGGTGCGCTTACGTGTTGGTCATCAACACAAGCAGGTTTGTCCGATTCTGGCCCGTTTATTGAACTATTACTCATTGTTTTGGGGTACCGGAGTGATTTCCACGATTGCCGAAGCCCAGCGTGCGTTTACGTGTCGGTCATCAACACTCGCAATTTTGGCCGATTCTGGCCCGTGTCATCGACTATTACTCACTGATTTGGGGTCCCTGAGCGATTTCCATGATTGACGAACCCCGAGGTGCATTTATGTATCATTCATCAATAATCCTACGTTTGTCCGATTCTGGGCTGTTTCTTGGACTTCTCCTTAGTTTTGTTGTCCCTCAGTGATTTCCACGATTGACGAATACCGGGATGGGTTTATGTGTCGGTCATCAACACCCATAGTTCTGGCCGATTCTAGCCCGTTTCATGGACTATAAATCATTGATTTGGGGTCCCTGAGCAATTTGCATGATTAACGAACCCCGAGGTGCGTTTATGTATCGTTCATCAATAAACCTAGGTTTGTCCGATTCTGGGCTCTTTAATTGACTATTACTCACCGTTTTGGGGTTCCAAAGCGATTTCCATGGTTGTCGAACCCCAAGGTGTGCTTACGAGTTGGTCGTCGAGACTCGCAGTTTGGGCCGATTCTGGCCCGTTTCTTGGACCATTATCTGGTTTTGGGGTCCCAAAGTGATTTCCACGATTGACGAACCCCGGGGTGCGTTTAGGTGTCGCTCATCAACACTCACAATTTTGGCCGATTCTGGTCCGTTTTGTGCACTATGACTCAGCGTTTTGGGGTCCCAGAGTGATTTCCATGATTGACGATCCCCGGGGTGCGTTTACGTGTCCGCCGTCAACATTCACAGTTTTGGCCAGTTCTGACCCGTTTCGTGGACTATCACTCACCGTTTTGGGGTGCCGAAGCAATTTTCATAGTTCTTGAACGCCAAGGTGCGCTTACGTGTCGGTCACCAACATAAGTACTTTTGGCCAATTCTAGCCCGTTTGTTGAACTATTACTCACTGTTTTCGGGTCCTAGAGTGATTTTCACGATTGCCGAACCCCAGCGTGCGTATACGTGTCAGTCATCAACACTCACAATTTTGGTCGATTCTGGCCCGTTTCATGCACTATTACTCCTGATTTGGGGTCGCTGAGCGATTTCAATGATTGACGAAACCATGGGTGCATTCATGTATCGCTCATCAATAATCCTAGGTTTGTCCGATTCTGGGCCGTTTCTTGGACTTCTACTCAGTTTTGGGGTCCCTCGGTGATTTCCACGATTGATGAATACCGGGGTGCATTTATGTGTCGGTCATCAACACTCGCA
This sequence comes from Triticum aestivum, assembly GCF_018294505.1. NCBI lineage: Eukaryota > Viridiplantae > Streptophyta > Magnoliopsida > Poales > Poaceae > Triticum > Triticum aestivum. The sequence continues at coordinate 5,106,244 of NC_057795.1, read as the reverse complement.
GTTTTGAACGATTCCAGCCCGTTTCATGGACTATTTTTGACTGATTTAGGGTCCCTAAGCGATTTCCATGATTAACGAACCCCGGGATGCATTTATGTATCGTTCATCAATAATCCTAGGTTTGTCCGATTCTGGGCTCTTTAATGGACTATTACTCAACGTTTTGGTGTCCCAAAGCGATTCCCATACTTGTCGAACCCCAAGGTGTGCTTACGAGTTGGTCGTTAAGACTCACAGTTTGGGCCGATTCTCGCCCGTTTCTTGGACTATTACTCGGTTTTGGGGTCCCGAAGTGATTTCCACGATTGACGAACCCCGGGTTGCGTTTAGGTGTCGGTCATCAACACTCACAATTTTGGCAGATTCTGCTCCGTTTTTTTTTGCAGTATTACTCAATATTTTGGGGTCCCAAAGCGATTTTCACGATTGACGATTCTCGGGTGCGTATACGTGTCCGTCGACAACACTCACAGTTTTGGCCAATTCTAAACCGTTTTATGGACTATTACTCACTGTTTTGGGGTCCCGAAGCAATTTCCATAATTGTTGAACCCCAAGGTGCGCTTACGTGTCGATCATCAACATAAGCAGTTTTGGCCGATCCTGCACCGTTTGTTGAACTATTACTCACTGTTTTGGGGTACCGGAGTGATTTCCACGATTGCCGAACACCAGCGTGCGTTTACTTATCGGTCATCAACATAAGCAGTTTTGGCCAATTCTGGCCCGTTTCTTGAACTATTACTCACTTCTTTAGGGTCCCGGAGTGATTTTCACAATTGCCGAACTCCAGCGTGCGTTTACGTGTCGGTCATCAACACTCGCATTTTCAGCAACATGTTGTTTGCACAAACAAATAATAAACACATCCTGGGGCACGTTTATGTGCGTACGTATAGTGGCGTGGGCGAGTCCTTGTGGTATAAAAGAAACCCAGTTTAGGTAAACGGAAGCTGTCCGCTCCACCAAGTGAAGGTAAAAACAAGTGCAAGGGGATACATGCACATCAATGCAATCCACGTTAAGACTTAACTGCTAAGTAATCATCACATTTTTCTAGTCATCAGAGGTTATAGTAAGAGGATGTACTGAGTCCCAAGTCCAAATTTAATATTGAATTAGCCTAGATAGCTTTTGGACTGTGGAAGGGGCAGTACGCAAGGGACTAACTAATAAACACAAGTCCTCTAATCGAAGTTGCAATTAAGAAGCGATATCTTGTAAGAGCATCTTGAACTCTTTGGCTCCCATTCCCACCACCTGCAAAAAAACATGCACAACAGCTGGAACGTAATTTTTTATCTCAGCTGAAACCAACTCATTTTAGAAAGAACATTTTGAGCTATATATCCTGAAGCATGTTGGTACGCTCTCAAGCCTAGATTACTGTCACCTGAACTGTTGAACCCAATCGGGTGATTCTTTGCAAACCCCAGTAAAGTTTCAACGTTATTTCTCAAAACTTTGGCGTCATTGACGATAGAATGAAATAGTTAAGTACTACTGAAAGATGACAGGTTAAACTAACCTCAAAGTCTGCTGACAAAATCAATACCAACTGATTGATCAAGGCCGGCCAGTTTATAATCAACGGAAACTCAAGATTAGAGAAAAAACAATCAATTAGGTAGTCGGCAAGTCGATAGGCATAAGCAGTACTCCCTCCGTCTAGGTGTGTAAGTCATCTTACGAAAACCAAATAATCTCAAAACACTTAGGCGCGGTACATTAACTCTCATCTCGTTTCTTATTTCGTGACATATCAACCAATAAGGGATGTGGGTCATGCATGCTTTAAATGATTTGAGACTACCAAACACGACATGCATTGGTCAGTTCGTTGCATGCATTGTTATTAATTAGCAAAAACACATTAAGTTCTCTCGTTTTCCCCTCCACCTTGGTCACGGTGCGCAACGTAAGATGACTTACACACCTAGACGGAGGGAGTAGTTCACACGTCCGGATCCATTTCTTTGAGCCAACTTGTTTAATTAGTTTTAGACAACTTGTACTTTTGGACAACCGGCCTGCTGCCACATGAATATTTCATTGCATCTGATCCATAAATTAATTAATCGCCCCAGTGCCAAAAATAGCTCATAGGGTTGGTGTTGGCACCTTTCAGACGGCCAAGTGGCGCGAAAATCAAGGTCAAACAATTGGGAGTAGGAGCTAATTTTGTCTTGACGCTACTCGGAAGCTGGTTCACTGGTTCTAGGCACAGAACTGATGCATGTACATGCATTTCTTTTATCTCTCCTCCGGCCGGCTAGCGCGCCCCTTTGTAAACCCACCTCTAGAGGCTTGTAAACTCACATATCTCAGATCCGGAGATATCACTTGCTGCTACCTGACTTGCTAGCTGCTACACCACACCACACCACACCACAAACCATGGCGGACTTTGCTCTTGGTCTGACCAAGTCGGCGGTGCAGGGCACGCTGAACAGCGTGAGGTCGGCGATCTAGGAGGAGGGGAAGCTGAGGGTGCGCGTGCAGGACGACCTGGTGTTCATCTCCGGCGAGTTTGAAATAATGCAGTCCTTCCTGAAAGCCTCCAATGCAGGAAGACGTGCATCCCAGGACGAGGTGGTTCGAGCATGGGTGAGGCAGCTCCGTGAATTGGCCTTCGACGTGGAGGACTGCGTCGAGTTCGTGATCCAGCTCGACAAGGCATCACCCTGCGACTGGGTGTGGCGTCTGGCCTCGACAATCCCTTTTGTGGCGGGGCGGCCGCTGCCCCTGGATGTGGCGGTGGCGGATATAAAGCGGCTCAAGGTGAGGGTGGAGGACCTAAGCCAGAGGAACACACGCTACAACCTCTTTAGTAGCAGCGGCGGCGATGGCGGTGGCAACGACTCCTCAGATCAGCAGCAGCTACTGCACGTTGCGGGTCGTGCTACTAGTAGTACACCGGCGACAATGGAGGTATTCCACTTCCTAAGGGAGGCTTGGGAGTCCATGGGAAAGCTGATCCACACCAACGGCGAGCTCAAAAGGTTGATCGACTGTGAAGATAGTGAGCTCAAAGTGATCTCGCTATGGCGAAGTCAGCAGGCTGATGTTGTTGGTGAACTTGGGTGGGTGAGTATTGCGAAGAAGGCGTATGATGACCCAGAAATCTGCCAAGAGTTCAAGAATCGCGCCTGGTTAAAGCTGAGTACGCGCCATCCTTTTAACCCAATTGAGTTTCTCAACAAGTTGCTCAGTCAATTCACTAAATCTCACCCTGACCACCAGCACCATGGCAATATATCTGAGCTCATGGTGCTAGTCAGCAAGCATAGGTATCTTGTTGTTCTAGAGACAGAGTTATCTAGTGTCGCAGACTGGGATGCCATCAGAATGTGCCTTCTGGACGGCAAAAACGGCAGCCGGATCATCATCTCCACCAAGCATTTGGGAATTGCCCTTGTCTGCACGGGGGACCCGTACCAAGTATCGGAGCTTAAACGCTTCTCCCACGATCGGTCTCTTTGTGCCATTATACCCAAGGTAAGTATGCAATTAGTTTAGTTCTTTATCATTAATATATGTCATGCTTGACTTTTCATAAGGCTAGTCGAAGTAGGCGTAACTTAGACTAATAACATGTATATGTTACTTATTTAAAGTTATTGGGTAGTGTCATAGGTGGTGTTAACATAAATACCATCATTTACTGTTTTGTAGAGTCATTTTTCACTCAGAAGCGCTATGTGATGGTAATATACTTAAACATTTTAAGTAATAAAGATCCCCTTTTCGAAAATACGATGTAACAAAATATGTTACTCCATTTGTGTGCATTTTTGTTTTGCTTATGTGGCATGCAAGTTACTACATATGTTACTCTCGCTATGAGTAGTCTAATCTTCATCTACCTTTTTTAAGGAGTATTAATACCTTGTATTATATTATAGGGTCTGTCTAGGACACATCTAGATGTGACATAATTATGTTTGTGGTCTATTTTTTTGTTCTAGTTTTTTTTTGTTGCTGCATTATATATTTGTCGGAGCTTAGATGTGACATCCTTAAAAAACATCTAGATGTGAATTAGACAAACTGTATATTATATACCTCATGGATTATGCAATACAACTAAGTTGCTTGATCTTCAATGGGAGCCTTAAAACGGACACGGTATTTGTCTACTGATTGTAGTCTGCATACATGGGTGCAAGAGTCGGCCATTCAATCATGCCCGTATACATTTCAAACCTGATGAATTACATGCAAACCAGATGATTTGCATCCAAGCCAGACGGAAATCTTTATATTTTCGACATGTTTCTACTAAACTATAGCAGACTAGGCTATTCTAACCTAGACTAAATGATTGCCGGCTGCGGTGACACCCGTTTCCCATGAAATATCTTCCCATGTCCGGCAGCAAGCTCACCGGTTGGCCGTGAGCACCAAGAAGTCAAGCTTCGGCAGGAAGGGAAGACTGGCGGGCTCCGCAAAGCTCCGGGCAAGCTCACCGGATATGAGGCCCAACAAACGCAGCCAACGGCGAGCTGGAGGCATCCTCGGTTGTGTCCTCAAATTTCTTTGCTCCCGCGTTGATGTCCATCAACATGGCATCTTTCTCCGTTAGCAGGACGCGCAACCGCCATCGCTCGTGGCATATCTTGTGGGAAGTGCATTAGGACAGGAGCAGTGCCTTCTGCTCATCCACGTCTGCCACCATGGCTGTGACAACGTTGTCGTTCGCCTGGTCGCCGGTGATTTATTCCTCTGTGAGTCGGTGCTCGTCGAGGAGCCAAAGGTTGTACTGGTCGTGTTGCGCCTGTTGGAACCCTGCCTCCCGCTGTCATCATCTCGTGGTGATGTTGGAATGGATCGGCGATGGTGGAGGCGTCGGCCGCCTCCCGCTGTCATTGTCTCGTTGAAGTTGCTTCCCTCTAGAGTGCTCGACGGGCCAGCCAGCTGGCCGCAATGCCAGGAGCTCCTGCTTCTGTTCGTCGGAGAGACTGTCCCACAGGTTTTGGAGCTTGAGGCCTTGGCTGATCTGGTGCACAGAGAAGATCGGGAACGAAAGTGTGATGCGACACTTGTCGAGGCTGTCCATGTAAAAATAGCGGGTGCCGACCAAGTGGCGGGGTGTTTAATGCCGGTAGGCGGAGAGATGGGCGGCGTTCGTATGCTGGCGCCGGAGTTGGTTTCTCGATAACTACACTTGTTTAATGCCGTGAGGCAGACGGACAGTTTGCATGCGAAGAGAAGGTGCGTACAACAGGACTCGGCGCGGCAGCGCACTCGACCGGCGTGCCGCTTTGATGCCGGCTCAAGTGAGAGGTTTTGTCTGCTCTGGGACGACATGAATGTTGCGCTAGTGCTCTGGAGCGGTGTTGACCAACATGAATGTGTGCCAACTAATTTGCACGGCAAAGGGTGCGGGCGAGGGAGAGGGTTTCGAGTGGGGCCGAGTAGTCGGACGTGTGCGTGGCAGCGGTCTGTGGACTAATGAGGGTATCACGTTGGTTGACAAATTGGGTCTGGACCACTCGGTTCGGACGGATGCAGACGGTTTGAGAGTCAGTATTAGAGATGCCATGAAAGTTTTTACTATGATTTTCACTTCTCATAGACCTATAGATGTAGTGAAAGGATATGTGACATAAAAGTGTACATGCCAATCAGTATAACACTCTATCCCTATGAACACCTCCGAGATACTGTGCCAACACAACATCTGAGATTGATGAAGTTATCACATACGCCTTCATAGTCGACCGGACCGTCTCCTAACCTGAATGAACATCATCGAAAAGGCTGAAATAAGTATAGAAAAATGTGAGCACCAATGTCAAGTCCAGAAATTAAATCTTGATGGGCTGGTTCCACCACATGAAACCTATAACTAAACTTGAGACACTTATTTTGGGACGGAGGGAGTAGTAAAATATATAAGGCCTATTTTGATTGCTTAACAAAAGTCTAATTTAACCAACCATACATATGCTTGGTTAGTTTATGATATAGCAACATCACAGTTATAAGTATTTTAATCTTAATTTTAAATCTAGCTAATACACCTTCATTTGATGGAAGACGAGAGCAGTATTTTTATTATTATTAATTGCCGTTTTATCATTCTATATATGGTACTTAATATTACCACTGACTAAAAAGGGCTGGGGATTTTTTCAGTAAAAAGGGACCGGAGATGATTCTTGCGTGCAGTAAGTAAAATAGAAAGAACTAGGAGCATCTACAGTTAGGATATAATAATTTGCAGTATTGCTATTTCACATCTAGATGTGAGATAGTTATCTCACATCTAGATGTGAGATACTATCTCACATCTAAGTGTAGAGTTGTCTGATCTGTTTGTCTTTATTTTTTCGCACAAAGTTGATCTTGATTTTTGCACGTCAGCCCATTGTCTTGTCGTGTGCGTCCTAAATCAATCTCCCTGTCCGCCTCGGTCCACTTTATTTCATTATTTTGGCCTGTGTATCAGCGCTGGATGGGCTGCTTTGTTTGTTTTTTTATCCTTTTTCTATTCTTTTTTCTTTATTTTTTGTTTCAAAATCATGAAAAAACCAGATTCATGTTTTATTATTATTATTTTTTACTTTTTCATTTTTCTCTTCTTTTTCATTTTATATTTTAAATTTATGATTTTTTTGACTTGCAAGTCCCTTCTCGACTTGCAACTCTGGCCTGACTTTTTTTTTATCTCAGTCGCAAGTTCATTCTCGACTCACAACTCTGTATCAACCTTTTTTTGTCCCAATTGCAAGTCCATCCTCAACTCGCAACTAGGGCCGACGTTTTTTTGTCCCAGTTGCAAGTTCACCCCGACTCACGACGGGGTTCCGACTTTTTTGTCCTAGTTTCAAGTCCACCCTTGACTCGCAATTAGGGCCGGTCATTGTTTGTCCTAATTGCAATCCCACTCACGACTCGTAACTGGGCCTCTGACATTTTTTTGTCTTATTTGCAAGTTCACCCTCAACTCGCAACTAGGGGCCGGCCATTTTATTTGTCACAGTTGCAAGTTCACACTCGACTCGCAACTATGGCCCAGCCTTTTTTTGTCTCAATTGCAAGTCCACTCTCGTCTCGAAACTGAGGACCAACCTTTTTTGTCTCAGTTGCAAGTCCACCCTCAACTCGCAACTCTGATATGCCATTTTCTTGTCCTAGTTGCAAGTGCACCATCGACTCGCAACTGGGGCCCGGCCATTTTTTGTCTTACTTGAAAGTCAACCCTCGACTTGTAACTGGGGAACAACCTTTTTTTATCCAATTGCATGTCCACCCTTGACTCGCAATTAGGGTCCAATTTTTTTGTCCCAGTTGCAAGTCAACCCTTGACTTGTAACTGGGGTCCAACTTTTTTTATCCTTGTTGCAAGTCCAAAATCAAACTCTCAACGGCACAGAGTTTTTTTGTCTCATTTACAAGTCCACCATGAACTCGCAACTGGGCCCAATATTATTTTGTGCCCTAGTTGCAAGCCCACCGTCAACTCGCAATTGGGCTAATCTAGGCCTGACCATTTTATTTTGCCTCGGTTGCAATTCCACCCTGACTCGCAACTGGGTTTATAGTTGTGTTTCCTTTCCTTCAAGTTGCAAGTCCACTCACGACTCGCAACTGGGACACGTAGTTATTTTTGTCCCAGTTGCAAGTTTGCCCACGACTCGCAATTGGGCTCGTAGTTGTGTTTTGGTCAGTTGCAAGCTCACCCACCAACTCGAGCATTTTTCTTCATGCAATACATGACCATATTTCCAAATTTTACTTTTTTGTAAATGGTTAACATAAAATTAGTGTAGTAGTATATAGAAAAAAAAGCATGCATGTCTTTTAGCTCATGCATGCACACATTTTTTTCAAGACATACTAGGGACTTTATTGATTAATGATCAATGGTAGACAATTCAATCTTGTACATATACATGAACGCTTCGAGGATGACCCAGAGATGCATTACATATGAAGCTTAGCTAGCTAGCATTGGTGAGTGGGCCCGGGCGAGTACATATACCCTGTCTCCATGCATGCATGCACGGTTGAACTATAGAGAACGAAAGCAACTAGCATGGCCATGTGCGTGTGTGTGACACCCAGAAGAAAGACTGGACAATGCGTACAAATGCAGGTGCATGTACATGTATAAATACATGTGCGCGCGTACGAACAAGTGCTGCCGGCCCAGATCTGGCCGTCAAAAACATTTTTTATCGCCTCTGTATGTTTCGCCTTTGTTGTGTTTGTTCAAAATGTATAATAGAAAAACCCCACAAAAAAAACAGCGAGAAAAAAACATACAAGGCCAGCCCAAGGAATGAGAGTGTCGTTTATGGCGGGGCTGGAGGATAGACAAAAAAAGAGACAAACGAACAAAATCAAAGACAAAGAACAAGCGGGATTTGTTTTGAGTGAGTTGGCGCTAATGTAGGATGACATCATGTTAGATGTGAGATATTATCTCACATCTAGATGTGACGTAGGCAGACCCAATAATTTAAAGACTCAAACGTCCGTCCACGGTGTCCCGGACGTGTCTGTTTTAAGCTTTTTTTTTCCTTCGCCATACAACCACAAACCCGATTTTAAACCTCTCATTTTTTATGGGCGACGAAGATGGGCAGCTCGAGCTCCTGTCCGGCTTCAAGCCGGCTTGCACGGCCGGCCAGCCTGCGTGGCATGGCGTCATCTGCCACCTCCAACGTCGTCGTCAGCCACCTTGCCTACCCACGCGGTCACCACCACGAGACACCACCTCCTTTGTCGTACCATTGCTTCCTACAATCGATAGAGAGACGATAGAAAGGAAGAAGGACAAGGTCGTCGCTGCAGATGGGATCGTGTGAGAGGCATGTGACGTGGAGTGGGGGTGCCTGGCCCGGCCTTGACCCGGCATTCTCATATTGCCCTCAGATTTGGTCATGATTTAAGGATCAGATGTTTAGGGAGAAAGTAAGGGGTCTGGCTCGGTCACTTTTTTGACCGGGCACTGAGCCACTGACAGCAGACGTTTCAAACGTTTAGGGAGTATAAACATGGGGTCCGGGCTATAGATGTTCTAAGGTACACACATAGCGTTGAGCGTTGAGCTAGCTAGTCATGGTTAATTATGGTGCATGCCCATTTTCCGTAAAAGGGATTCTGCCGGCCTCTGTATCGATTGATGTTTGCCAGCCATCCTTTAACGATGTTGCTGGTATATTATGATTGCCGTCTTTTAGTACTTCGTATGTGATCTCTATCCCCCCCCCCCCCCCCCCCCCCCCCCCCCACACACACACACACACACACCGTCGCATTTCCAATCCTAGAGAGCCTCCACCAACCTGCCCCCTCCTCCCACCTCTTTGCCATCGCTTGAGGTGCACCCTGACTCGTGCGCGTCACGCCGTCCCTATGATTATGAAGGTGGCAGCGGGGATCTGATCCATCCGCCTCTCATGGACTGCTCTGCCTGTTGACGGTATGGCGCCATGAATCGTCCTCGGTGGTGCCTTCCCCAAAGACCTTAGCTTTCCTCTCTGTGTAGGTCGTAGCGTAGGGCGATGGCTTCGGTGCTACTAGTTTGTCTAGCACTTTGTATCTGCCGCTTGTGCTTTTTATGATTTGTACTCTGTAAGTTTTTGCTCTCTGTAATCCTGTCCGGTTGCGCCTCGAGCTTTTAATCTAACAAGTACTCCTTGTGTAGGAGAACCAATTTGGTTAGGGGATTGATTTCTTCATCAGTTTACTTAATTGCTGCAGGGTTGTCGGCATCGCATTGGCATGGGTGAATTATTTTGGCAATTACGGCGACCACACGGTGTTATCTCCTTGTTCTGGCGGACTATTGAAGAGTACGATCAATTCATGATTAGACAATTATCCTACGTCATCCGCAGGAATAGGATATTCGACGGAGTGAAATTTGACTTCATTCTCCACCCTGGTGACATTGAAGAAGCTGGCCTGTTCAAACTGGTTGACTTTGCCCTAGTCATACTTCTGCAATCGTACCCAGAAGACGAACGAGAAGAAGAACGTAAAAAGCTCATGGAGATGAATAATGACCTGCATATATATGAAGTGTGCCGTAAGTTTCTGACTGAACACGATTGCCTCATCTTCATCACGAACCTGGAGTCCACCACAGACTGGAACTTGATTAAGCAGCATCTCTTATGTGAGTATACTAGAGGTTACATCATTGTTATTACAAGTAAACAAAGTGTGGCCACACACTGTGTAGATCACAAACAACATCGGGTGCTCAACATGGAAGAACTGACGAAGGTATGTGTGTAATTTAATTAGGAAAAAATAAAGTAAATTAACATCTGATTTTCACTTACAATAATACTTAGCCCCAGAATTGGTAAAGGGACATATAATGACATAAAAGTTTACATGCCCAATCAGTATACTTCTGTATATAAATTTGTGGTAGAAGTTTTGAAATGTCAACCACACATATCTAGGTCTCTTTGTGTAGTCATTTTAGTCTAGATTTCCTTTCTTGTACCCGATGTCTATTGTGTATTACCTCCGTTCCAAATTAGTTGTCTTAGATTTTTCTAGATACAAATGTATCTATCACTATAGCATGTCTAGATACGAATCGTGTCTAGACAAATCTAAGAGAACTAATTTGAAACAGAGGAAATACTATATATGCCCCGTGGACTATTGAATACAACCAAGTTGCATCCTTAACATGGTATCATAAGCCAGGTTTAGGGTTTCCGCGTGTCAAAACTCATACTCTGATTGGATTTATTTTATTTCGCTCTCCACCTCATCGTACACGTTGACTTGTGCTCTGTCGATCGATCTCTGCCTCTTTCCTCATCAGGCTCGTGAAGCTCCTCAACCATCTTCTCGTTAGTGCTCCCTGCCGCTAGTGCACCTGTTTCTAGTGCTCCTGCTGCTAAGCTACTGTGGGGGCCTCTTGATGCATCGTCTTCTCTGATGAGCCATCTTCTTGTTATTATCTCTCTTTGACTTGACTCAATAGGTTTTGAAGAATCTCTACAAAGACAGTATTAAGACGACTCGTAAGTGCAAGGCTGCTGTGTGGACTTTGCAGTTGACCAGGGGTGGTAAGGAGTATTTGTATAGGTATATGGTGTGATATCAGCCTCGCATGGCATCGTGTCCCCTCGTGATTTATTGTAGGTATATGTCTCTTTACGTAGTCGTGTTAGTCTAGATTTCCTTTCTTGTACCGAAAGTCTAGGGCGTATTTGGTTCCCGGTGGCGATTTTGCCTGCATTGCATGTGTGTCTTAGATGGGCCTGGCTGAGGTAAAACAACCCAAAAACTAGCATTTGCACATAGTTTGATCGCCCGCATCTGGGTTAGCTACATGAAGGAACCAATATTGACCCGCCGTTTGGTTGCCTGTTTGGTTGTAAACTGTATAAGGTGCTTTCACCATTTCTCACTAGTGATATACTACCCAAAATTCTTATATACTGCATATTACACGTACATACTCTCAGTTTTGAAAGATGTTGTATAACACATACAAAACTCATATGAGGGTAACTACCCCTGGGTGGTAAACATAGGTATGTATGTATATGTACTCCCCCCGTCCGGAAATACTTGTCATCAAAATGGATAAAAGGAGATGTATCTAGTTGTATTTTAGTTCTAGATACATCCCTTTTTATCCATTTTGATGACAAGTTTTTTCGGACAGAGGGCGTATATATGTAGCAAGTGGGTATGTTTAATTTATGATTGATATCTTTTAGTACCATATATGTAGTGGAACCAATTTTACTTGCTTGATTACATTCTTGATCAGTTTAGTTAATTGCTGCAGGGTTGTGAGCATCTAATCGGCATGAGTGAATTATTTTGGCAATTTAAACAACATGATGGTGTTGTATCCTTGTTCTGGCGGACTGATCAAGAGAGATCACACTTAATGGATAAGCTATACTCCTGCCAGTATAGGGTATTCGACGGAGTGAAATATGGGCTGTTCAAACTAGTTGACTTAGCTTTGTTCATACTTGCACAGTCGTACCCAGAAGATGAACAAGAAAAAGAATGTAAAAAGCTGAGGGGGATGAATAATGACCAGGATATAATTGAAAGGGGTCATAAGTTTCTGACTGAACACAAGTGCCTCATCTTTATCACGAACCTAGAGTCCACCACGGCCTGGAACTTGATTAAACAAGATCTATTATTTGAGTCTACTAGAGGTTACATTGTTGTTATTACAGGTGACCAAAGTGTGGCCACACATTGTGTAGATCACAAACAAGATCGGGTCCTCGATGTTGAAGATCTAATGAAGGTATGTGTGTAATTTAATAGGAAAAAATAAAGTAAATTTAGGGGTGGCGATGTGAAGCGGGGCTGTCCGGGGGATGGTTAGGGTGTTGCCGGCACGATGCATGATGGAGATGGCTCGTTGGGGAAGAAGGTGACTCTTGGGTGGTGGCGAAGGGTTGGGGAAGGTGGCACAACGATGCAGGGCCGATGGGATGTCGGGAAGATGGGTCAGTGGGGGATTTTTCTTTTCTTGCGTGCAATTTGGTTCGGTCCAGGGGTCTGGGTTCAATTTGGTGATTTTTTTGCAGTTCAAAAATGCCTCTAGAATTAACCTAGTGCTTGTAGAATAAAGTGTTAAGGGGTGCTTGTAGATAAACCCACCCTCATTCCAATGAATAAGGCACACACACATTTCAAAATTTAACTTTGACCATCAATTTAACCAATCAAAGGTGGGTTATGTGGTAAAATTTAAACCAAAGAAGTTTCCAGTGATATAATTTGTAAGTCACATAACATATATATTATTGTTCTAATTTATGATCAAAATTGTATTTTAAAATACATGAGCGCCCTGTTCATTGCAATGGAGTAGAGCTAGCTTTAGTTAAAACACGTACTGCTGTTTTGGGCTCCACTTGGTAGCAAGTAGGTTTGTCAAAATAAATTAGGTCGGTTTGTTCAATTTATTGATGTAGCATAACCAATTTGGGTGGGGGCTTAATTAAGTTCTTGATTAGTTTACTCAATTGCTGCAGGGTTGTGGGCATCACATTGGGATGAGTGCATTATTTTGGCAATTAAGAGGACAGCATCGTGTCATCTCATTGTTCTGGCGGACCAATGAAGAGATATTAGAATTATTGGTTAGACTGAACTCCTATAAGGCCCGCAAGTATAGGGTATTTGACGGAGTGAAATTTGAATACCATTGCAATTTTGTTGGTGATGGAGATGGGTTGTTCAAGCTGGTTGACTTGGCTCTAGTCATACTTATTCAATCGTACCCAGCAAATGAACTAGAAAAAAAAGGGGAAAAGCTCAGGATGATGAATAGTGACCTGGAAATAATTGAAATGAGTCGCAAGTTCCTGACTGAGCACAAGTGCCTCATCTTTATCACAAACTTGCAGTCCACCACGGACTGGAACTTGATTAAACACCACCTCGTATGCGAGTCTACTAGAGGTTGCATTGTTGTTATTACATGTGACCAAAGTGTGGCCACACACTGTGTAGATCACGAACGAGATCGGGTGCTCAATATGGAAGATCTGATGAAGGTATGTGCATAATTTTAATAGAAAAAAATTAAATTAAATAACAAGTTCATCGGTTACATATCCTCTTCTTATTCCCATTCTTATGTACACTTTCATCAGTCTCATTCGCCGGAGGAGAGCGGACTTGCAGATGGAGAAGGCGACATAAAGGAAGAGGATAAATCTGAACCTTATGCCATTGGTGGGTATGAAGGTGGAGATGCAGTCTTTGATGAACTCCGTGCTGGTAAGACGTTGTCTGTATGGGGAATTGCTGGTCTTGGGAAATCATTTCTTGTCAGACACTATTACAACAGGCTAATATCTAAGCAAGTGTACAGAATGTATGGCTGGGTGGATGTGCCCCATCCATTCAATTTGACAGACTTGTGTCAGAGATTGCTTCTGGATCTTTTATCGGATGATGGTGATGCCAAGGAAGCTGTAGCAATTGGTATGTTTGGAGGCCAAGACCCTATTCAAGCGTGTATGATAGTTCTACTTGAATACAAATGCCTCCTTGTTTTCAATGGTCTACGGTCCACGCATGATTGGGACTTGATAAACAAAACCTTGTTATCCCGGCCTATTAGTGGGACAAATATTGTCATTACAGGTGAAGAAAGAATCGCCACACATTGTTCTGAAAACTATTATATTCACAACGTCAAGGGTCTACAACCTGATGCAGCCCTTGATCTCTTCACAAAGGTAAGCAACTTGTGTGCATTCATATTGCCTCACCATCTCTCTCTCATGTGCACTGATGAAATTTCAGAATTTAACTAATTTATTTATGAATTGCATAGATAAGTTTGTGTGGCAAGCTACGATCCACCGAGGCAACGGAGAATACAAAAATTATCCTCTCCAAGTGTGGTGGGCTTCCAGAAGTAATAGTTGCTATAGGAAACCAAATCCGCCACCTCATCGTGACACGACGGACAGATTCGTTGTTGCAGATCCTGAGGCATATAAATGTTGACTTCATGGGATACTTACAGTTGCAGCTTCCTAGTTTGAAGGGTCTATTTTGTTGGATGCAATCCTATTTTGATGCTTGCTCGGATGAACTCAAACCATGCATCTTCTATATGTCAGTCTTCCCTGCAGACGAACACATTAGATGGAGGCGGTTGCTCCGGCGGTGGATTGCAGAAGGTTACTTGCCTGATGGTGCTGGTGCGGAGGGAGAGAATCTCGTACTCGAGCTCTTGAAGTTAAGCATATCATACTGGGGGGATGGGAAGGAGACACTGAAGATAAAGTTCAAGCTCAATGGTTTCTTCCGTGAATACATCAAGTCACGACCAATGGAAGATAACCGTGTGTTTGAACTAGACGGGAGTTGCAGCCCCAGCCCGCGACTCACTGGGCAACACCTCACCATAAGCAGCAGTTGGGACAGAGATAAGATTGTATTTGAGAGCCTGGACTTGTCACGGTTACGGTCTTTCACCGTGTTCGGGGACTGGAGGTCATTCCTCATCTGTGACAAGATGAAGCTGCTCCGGGTGCTTGATCTGGAGGGCACTAGTACAGCAGATAGTACTTCTAGTGTAAGCAATGGTGATCTAGAGCTGATCGCCGAGCTGTTGCCACGCCTCAAGTTCATGTCCCTACGAGGATGCATGCACATCACTCGTCTCCCGGATTCATTGGGTGACATGAAGCAATTGGATACTCTGGATGCCAAGGACACCTCTATAGTCGAGCTGCCACCTGCTATCATCACCAAGCTACACAAGCTGCAGTACATTCGTGTAGGCGCCACTGGGTCTAGACTTCTCTTAGTACCAGCCGCACCGGCAGGAACATTATCTCCACCAACACCACCAGGAGACGATGGTCATGATGGCACGAGCCCTTTCCTCCGAGCCAAAGCAGCATTGTCAGGAGTGGTCCAAGGGGCATCAGCAGGAGCAAGGAAGATGGCACATGATTTCGAAGAAACCTGCAGTAGACTGTGGCACTTGAAGAATGTGCGCAGACGCCGACGTGTTGCTAAGAATGGCGGTGGTGTTGAGGTTGTTACCGCTGCTGCAAAGGGGATTGGGAAGCTGACGGAATTGCATACACTAGGTGTCGTGAATGTTGCAGGTGGGACAGGCGCCCTCCTCTTCCTCAAGGAGCTCAAGAAACTTACCCAATTGCGCAAGCTCGGGTTGTCCGGCATCACCTGTGAAAACTGGAAAAAGTTGTGTTGTGCCATCTCGGGTCACCGCCATCTCAAGATCCTGGCGCTGCAACTGCTGCTGCTGGAGGGTGGCAGCTATGACTTTGCTCGTTTTGATGACATCTTCGAGCCACCCAAGACCCTAATGCGCCTTAAGGTACTGTACACTGGTAATGCAGTTGCAGGCGCAGCAGGTTGTGCGTGGATAAGGCCAACCTGGATTATACAGCCAAGGAATTTGAAAAGGTTTGACCATGCCTTGACGATATCAAGTCAAGAGGACGCAGACCTATTTGCAGAACGATTTTCAGCAGGTGAAAATCTTCTTCGTATCAAACCAATTGAGAAGTACCTCAATTTTGCTAGAGGGCTCGCACTCGACACCCTCAGCATTGATTGCAGTAGCACCAGCTCAACGGTCACTTTTGAAGGTTTGGAAACATTCAAAGTCAAAGAGCTCAACATTCACTGCTGCAGCTCTTGTGGGTTGTCGTGTTTGAGGATTTTCGGGCTAAAGTGCTTACAAAATTTGGAGCAAGTATTGGTATCGGGTCCATGCAGCAATACCTACGAGCAAGACTTGCGCCGGGAACTTAGGGAGCACCCAGACAAACCTGAGCTGAAGCTGTTATAACTTGTGATCAGTAGTAGATCGTGTATGCTAGTTTGTTACTTTTGCATGTAAAAATTACTTTTGTAACTTGTGATCTGATCATTTATGCAGCCTTTTTCAAATTTCAACGTTTTAGTGAGTTGCGTTCGAACATTGTTAAGCAGTGTGCTAGTGATCTTGTCGCAACGTTTTCAGCTAGCATGCATATGAATTATTGGACTAATGTTGCATCCTGAGTAACCTATCTACGAGGCTATGCCGGTCCTTGGAGAAGCTCAACTTTGTGGCGCCCTTTTGGCAAAGGCTGTCCAAGCCGCAGTAACTTTGTCACATGATAAACAGTTAGCTTGAACTCGCTGCGCCATTAATTTCAAGGACCACCTCCAGCATGTCTGGAGGGTTTTTTTTCTAAAGAGGAGGTTTTCCCCCGGTCTCCCAAAGATGCTTTGGGCAATATTATTAAACAATTCAGCAAAACACAAAGTCTGGTATCCGGAGTACAACTCACAAATGGAGCACAACAGAAAAAAGCAAAGACTCGGTGCTACCAGCTGGACGAAAGGACATTAAGGACCTATTCTATTATGCGACCGCCATCCAAACCAGTTGAAGATAGCTCGTGCTATCATCTTCCATCAGTTGCACCCTGTAGCCAAATGCTCCCTGGAGCCCATAGGAGTGAGTAGCAACCACGTACGGATCCATGCCGTAACTCTGAAAATAACCTGCGAGAAGTTTAAAATAGAGTCATTTTACAGTGCATCCGGACGATACGGACCGTCCGTCGGAGCAAATTCGACGGTCCAGATCCGATGCAATACGCTGATGTCACGTGTATTATATCAGACCCCGAGGGGCATTTTCGGGAGAAAAAATATTTCAAACTGATCTGATTTTTCCTCCCAAATATTTCGAGGGTATTCTCTGTACAAATTTAGGGCTATTTTTGGTTCGATTTTTATCCCGTTCGCTAGGGTTTATTCCTCGCCGCCGCTAGGGTTTTAATCCTCGCCGGCAGGATCTAGCCGCTCGTCGCGGCCCCTCCCTCCCTCATCGCCGGCAGGATCTAGCCGCGCGTCGCGGCCCCTCCCTTTCTCGTCGCCGGCGGGATCTAGCCGCGTGCCGCGGCCCCTCCCTTCCTCCATCCCAATTCCCTCGCGATCTCGCACCACCTTTTCAACGAACACGAGAGAAGGCCCACTGCCCTCCCCGCGGCGGCCACCGGCGAAGAGTCGGTGCCATCCCACCTCCCAGTCCTCCATGCGGGTGCCTATAGCCACAAGGTTATAGGCAACCTCTTTCCCACACCCCAATTGGTTGTTTGCGTCCTCTAGATATCATTTCTCAGCCATGGCTGCAGCTTTGATCTGGCCATGCATCTCGTCCGATGGCAAGGTGGTTGGGTATGGATCATGTTCTGCGGGACTAGATGAAGCCGGCCGCCGGCCTCGACGGCCAGCCCCATTCGTCCAGCCCCGACTGCATGACCTACGAACGTTCAATCGTTGCGTTCAACATGTATTCTTTCAATTTGGCTGACAGGTGAGATTTGGAGATCAATGTAGATGATAAGCTATTAATTTTGGAATGTACTATAAACAATTCATAGCTTATGTTGCTCAATATTTATGATGCTTGCTTCTTCTTGTGCAATTGCTGGACTGGGATCAACAGACTTGGCATGTGCTTTATATGAAAAATTAGATTCACATGGGATATCCACCTTTTCAAGATTGTTGTTAATTATTATTATGATGTTTTAGCCTTGTTAAAGGGAGAGTAATGGTCCTCGCAAAAAGCAGAGAGAAAGGAATGAGCATTTGATTCTTCCGTATGTTGCATTTCATTCTTCCGTGTTTAGTTATGTCCAACATTTGTTACATGCACACACTTGACAAGGTTAGTACAAGTAGTAATTTTTCCTCTGTTTTGCAAGGCTATGACAGAACATGCTATGTGATTCCCTGAGGCAGGATGGATGTACCATGGCCACACCACTATGCTCCTGAAGGTGATCGCTTCAATTTAGCGTTGCAGCACCTGCATAGGCCCCCTATGGTACGTGCTTTACTCTTGTTATCGTATGCTCTATTTTTTGGCTTTGCGGCCTGCCTACGAGACATAGCTGGGATTGCGTGTTGAATCAGGCAGTATTTTTGACTTCTGTTGTGAGGCTATGCTCATGCTCGTACCTTTTTCTCTCGTATGAAAATAGACATATCATAATCCATTATTCTTCTAGGGTTTCCCCAAGCACCATTACTGTCACATGGTAGTAAAAAGCAAATATAGATTTCTACGAGATCTCGTAGAGACCAAATTTATTTCAAGCAAAATATAATAACCAATATTATTGAAGTTCTACAACTTGACTCATGTGCAATGGACTAAGAACACGGCTAGGAAACCTTCTTCGGGACTAAAACCCAACCACACCCTACTCTATCGCTTTATGGCCAAGTGTACACTCCACACTGCTGGACTAACTGCTTGCATCTTCGTCGTCTTCAACCACAGTTGCCTCCGATAGCCTAGCATGGTACTGCTTGAACCTATTCATGTATTTCATTTTGTTGTAGGGTGAATCGACAAGCACAACAGGTAGCTCTTTTCTGAATTTTTCGATGTAGGCCTGCATGCAAGGATATGTTAGTATCGTTCCATAAGTTTCAGAAAATGACATAATTTTAGGTGTTACTCTACGTACTTCGTCATATTGCTTCCTCAGTTTTAGTCCCGTAAATAATTCGATGTTCTTCAGCATGTACAGTGCACAACAAGAAGTGCAACATTTTATGTTGTTAGATCAGCATTTCAGATATTAACAATCTAAAACAAAAACAAAAGCTAATATTTTTTACTGACGTTTCATCGGATTTTGGCACATTAATGTTCCGTACTGGCCATTGCGTCACGTTAATGTCTTCCCATGCATTGTTTTCTATCCCATTGACTCACATCGTTGCTCTCAGATGTGCTTCCATCCCACGTACCTGCAAGCCCAATGGGATGAGAAGTTTCCTACGACTAATACTTACGTACGATGTCAAATCCTTTGTTATAATTAAATATGTTGAAATTCTCACCACGTTATGTACTTCTTTGGGTACCATACAGTGGAAAAATAAATCAAGAACCTGAATCTCCTTCCTTCTGGAGTTTACGACCACAAGTAACCAGTGGACGTTTTGGCTGTTCATAGGTAGGAAAACCTGGAGTGCACAAATAATTAGATCAACGTGTATTGTAATAAAAAAATCTGTTCAAAGTCAGGTTAAAATACCATATCATGTTTCAGGTAGCTGGTGCCTTGTGTTGTTCCAAGAATGCCTGCCAAAGCGTCCTCGTAGCACTCCTCTATCCTACCATCTCTTTCGAGCTTAGCGACGCCGACCACCCTCTCAATGTAAAACAGTTGGTTGTCCCTTGTGTCAATTGGGTCATCATGACGCATGAGCTGGATCGCAGCATCAATCACCTACAACAATAATCAAGTTAATTGTATTGTACAAAAATGAAACTTCATAAACTAATTTGTGAAATATTTTACTTCGTCACCCAACCATACGGCTTCTTCAGATCCATATTTTTGGGTGAGGCATTACAAATGCTTCGATAGCATGACAATGTCATCAACAAAGACCATTTGTTTTTCATGATTTGTACTATTGATCAGTGATGCCACGAAATCCTGTCGAACCACATCTAGCTGGTCCCTCTAGGTTTCAGTAACTTCTAACCTCTTTTTTAAGTTGCTAGAGTTGATTTTCCTCTTTTTATTGTTCATGTCCTTGGAATCATTTGTAGACTCTGATGGAGTCTTGTTTTTCCTTTTTTTTCTCAGTATCGTACGAAGCATACTCGTCATTCTTAAATAATTGCAATACCACATTTTTCTTTTCGCCCCCATGATTTGGTGGCGTCGATTCAAGCACACTTACTTCTTGCTGCTTTCGAAAGGATTCATCATGGCTGTCATCATCTGCGAAGATACGGAGCTCTTCAGGCTCTCGCGATCCCGTAGCCTTCATAGAGTGCTGCTTACTCCATCTGTTGAACGGAATCTGTCATACGAAATAAACCGCATGTTAGCCTTTAGCAGATTCTTGCTCAATTATAGGTAAAATGTGCATCACCTGAAAATCTTCAAGGCTTGTGGTGGCTTTGGAATGCATTTGCTTATCCAACCTAGGAGCACCCTGGATATCATCCACCTCTTTCAAAAGCTTATGAATACCATTGAGATCCTGTTTGAGTTTTCTTTCAGCTCTTTCTAATGCTTCATCTTGTACGTGGAAGATCACATGTTATTTCTGAAACGACAATGATTGTTTCATAATTAAGTTAACATGCGTACGTCAAACTCTTCATCAAGGTTTGTCATTGGGGGCTCCATGTCATCATTTTTTATTCCCTGCTTACAATGATACTTAGCAGTGACCTCCGTGGCATCATTTTGTTTCCCTTGTTCAGAAGCCTGCTCAGCATTCTCAACAGAGGCCTCCATTGGGTGTGAAGGTGCCCCGAGGTCAGAAAGATGTATGTCCTCCAGTCCTAGAAATATTCCGTTGCGTTTTGTCTTTAAAAATACATGTTAGTCTGGGGTGTTTTCATAGTAAATTAATTTAGAAAAAACCTTGTACACGTAAATTTCCAATTATATATACTAATCTCATAACTAGTAAGCTTGCACGTGCAATACACGTCTTAGCTAAAACTCCTTTTGAATATACATCTATTCTCAGTCAAAAACACTTTGTTTGTAGTTATATTTCTTCATGGCAGATGCTTGCACGTGCAACACTGTTATAAGCTTAGCAAGAGATTTTCTTGGTCCCCTCTTAAACATATGTGAACAAAATAAGCTACTAATCCCTTCTTAAGTCAGACCAATGCTCCCTTGATCAATAATAGGAGCAGTCCTGCACAACAACCTCAACGGAAATCTTACTACACCGGCTCTGGCAGTCATGAAGTTGATGGTAGATTCCGTGGGACTGTTGCGCATAGTACCAGGCCAAGCTGCTCACTCCAACCATGAAAGCGACAACCTGCAGCAAATATTGGATGGTCATTATGTGTTGCAAAGCAACTCGAGCACATATGTATTGGTTGGTTGAAGCTTCACGGCTGTAGTGGCGAAAAATAGACTTAATTGTTGCATAGAACAAGAAGGATCTAATGCTTCAATATCAAGCAAAATAGTGCACTATCCTCACCAGTATCGAGCAACATATTTTCTCTCACATTCTCGGTTGGTTTGAAAGGATGATTGGCTGAATACTCCTAAACCGGGGTTTGAAATATTCTACAAAGGTAGTTTTCAAGAATCTTGTAATGATGTGTGAAAACATCAGATTGTCAAAAATAATTACAGTAGACAATAAGTAGGCAGGGAACCATGCCATGATTTCTGATCTTCTGTATATACTTCCAATTTTGGACAAATGGTAGGCAATAATTACGTTCATTTTTTAAACCCATTTGTAAATCAAGGCAATACAATGTGGAATTCAAACTTTAGTCGTAACAGGTGAAGAATGATTACCAATATATCCACGTCTGAGGCCTATAATAAGAAACAATGAAACTGCCGCTAGGATGGTGAATGAGAAGTCAACATCCAACATGAATAGATAGACCCAGTAATGCGAACCAATGGCTTTGTTTTTTCACAAATGGATCCTTTTCCCTTAGTTCTTCTACCAAACAAACAACATTCCCCGGGATAACCACCATATGTCTGTATGATAACAACTTGCACCATCGACCTGGCATGGTTCTTAGTTGATTGCGTCTCTTCTTCTGCTCTCACAGGATACAAACCAGACAGTGTCATGTGTAATGCTCCAATAATGAGACAATCAAGATGCACAAACTTATATATAGACTCAATCTGCTTAGTGAAGACATCTTAACATGTGTTGACATTCACAAAAGTGTCAGTAATGCTTTCATAGATGACAAAAGCAGATTATACTATGCCAACAGAATTACTGGTACATATTTTTATTGAAGTACATATGTACATGTACATTCAGAAGTCTACCGGGTTTTATTCTTGTCAGAACACGCAGAAGATTTTAAAAGGTAAATAGACAAATACTAATCCAAGTAATATGAACATTGGGATGCTCTGGTTTATATATCCTTGCTCTGATTTCTTGTGCAATCTATTTTCCATGTAATACCAATCTGATATCTTGGTGATAACATGATCGAGTGAAAGAAAAAAATACAGAACAACATTGGGAAAATATATTGCTAATGAAAAACAATGTTCCTAGAAAAATATATTGCTTATATTAGAAACATGTTGTAGATAATGAATCTAACCTAGGAATATATAATATAATATAATAAATATCCTATATGCTTTTGTTTCTTCTATTTTGTTTACATATTTTCTCATTTATATTGAATAGGATTCTAAAATCATTTCTTAAAGTGGAAACGCGCAAAAAAGAGGACACCACTTATAGTTATAGACATTAAGGATATTATAGTATTAATTTAGCCTGACTCCACCCTCCTTAAAGTTTGACTAATTTGAATTACATAGGTGGTGGGGCATATTTATAACAAGTCATAAATAATACATCTGTATAAATGTTTTCTCTACATTCGCTCTATATTACAAGGCTAGCATCTTTTACTGTTGCACAGAATTGAAATCTAAAAGGAAGGTCACATTACCAAGAACTCAACTTCTGATAGATAAGCACTAAGTCTAGAGCCAGACAATATGCAAAAATGGGAACCATAATCTCAAAAATCTTTTACCACCCTCGTCCATGTCGATGAAAGATTAAATAACTACAGAAAATATAGATGGTACAAAATCTCGTACCATGACATCACAAGCTCAACGATGGTACAAACGAGCGACTAAACTGATGATAATTGTATACCATGCAGATTGTAGACTTTCGGAATTAACTCCACCAGCTGGTAACAAAACATAACATGTGTGTCCTAATTCCTAAATGGGCGTTGAAGTCCCACAATGATCATAGGACCAGTCCTCTTCTTATGGTTCTATCTACAGGGATCCCAGTGTGTTGGCAGAATCAACATGCATGTGGCCTCAAAACAGAAAGATAAATCATGCCAATATTTTGTATGGACAGGTTTGATAGCCATCAAAATGTACCCAATATGCATGACCTTTGGCCTGCGATCCAAACGCATCCAAACGCCTGAGCTCCCGCAGCTCCAAGCCGCCACGGCCCTCTAGGCTCGCGTCGGCGCCGCGCGCCGCCTCTCGCTGGACACCATCGCAACCGGAGGTTCACCGTCAAGGCTGCCACACCCCTGCCCTTCCTCCGCTTCCTTCCTGCTGTTCTTCTATATCTCCTCACCTTCGAAGCTCTCTCTCACTGAAACTGCAGTAGGCCATGGAGAAGCTCAGCCACTGCCCATCCGACTCGCCGGAGCGGCATGTCATACATACATCATTTAATGGCAACCGAGTCTGCATATAACCTTGCATGATTTACTACCTCAGCTATGCTCTATTATGATAGTTGTTTAGAGTGATTAAAACCCCAAGAGTATATGAAATGGGTATGACTGTACAAAATTTATAATAAGCTATACCCTGTTTCCGGAGTTGCAATCATTAGGTTGAGAAGGAACAAAACCAAATGAGATGCCTGCTGCATAATTTTCTAGCGGATAGCCAATCAGTATAGCATCTGCGTCTATGTTAGGATGTACAATCTGCAGTTTTATGCATGATTTGGACAATTAGCCTCACCAATTATGTTTTTTGTATCACTGAAGAGAAAAGAAGGCGAGACACAATGTTGAATGGATAGATAGTCATCCAGTATCAACCATCTAATAGGAATAATATGTGAAGATGGTACTAACATCCGGCATTCAACGCTGCTCCCATGTGATTGCAGAATGGGTAGGAAAAGACCATATCGAGTTTGTCCATCCGCTTCCTAGTGGGTGGCTTAGCGGCCGCCTTCCTCTTCCCCACAATTCAATTTCTCTTCTTCCTTGCAAAACCTACACAGAGCAGCGGTTAGAATCTACCAATCAAATGATGAGAAGATATTTAACACACTAATGGAGTTGCTAGCCGCGAAGAAGAGGACCATTGGGGCTATGACGGAGAAGAGGACCTGCAGGGCGGCGGCGGAGAAGAGGACCGACGGGCGGCATCCGAGAAGAGGAGGACTGGCGGGCGGCGGCGAAGAAGAGGACCGATGGGCGGCATCCGAGAAGAGGAGGACCGGCGAGCGGCGCCGAAGCAAAGGACCGGCGGTGGAGGGCGAGCGGAGCGGGAGCGGAGGACGACGAGGATGGGGGCGGCGGACGGTAGGCGCACGAGGCCCGGGGCACGGCGGCGCCTGCTTTCGTTGCAGTCGTTGTGCGCCTCGTCGGTGTCGCCCTTGTCCCCTGGCGAGCGGCAAACTGGAGGTCGTCCATCCCTGTCAGCCGGCATCGGTGGAGGGTGGTTCGGCGGGGCCGAGCGGCGGCTGCGCTTGGCAGCGAGAAGTGGCGGCGGGATCGAGCGGTGGGCGGCGGCGGTAGGCGCGGCGGCGGGACGGAGCAGGCGCGGCGGCTGGGCGGAGGGCAGGCGCGGTGGGCAGGCACAGAGCGTGAAGGGGCGGCGGCGGGGTCGAGCGGTTGGGGGAGAAGGGGCGTGCTGGATTGCGGGAGTGCGGGTGCATGCGGTTTTTCTTTTTGGGAGAGTTTCGTTAGCGATCGGGCTTAATTGTGTGGTTTGTTGCGTTAAACATCAAAGGATTAAGAGCCATTAGATCTCGTTGATGGACGGGTCTGATTGTTTGGTTCTCCGCCCTCTCTTCCTTTTATAGGGGTACACTACAAGAAATATGTCAAGTTATGACCTTCTGTTAGTAACCCTCGAAGAATTGGTCATAAAATTATGACCATTTTAGCCCAATTGGTCAAAAGCTGTTCAGGGGGCTTCAAACCCTAAACCATTGCGACCATTTTGGTCAGAAAGGTCGTAATTTCCTTACACGAAATGGTCACAAAGCAAACAGTGCTAGTCCGCTGCCTTATTTCTAGTTGTTAATGACCAATATAGATGGTCATAACCTTGTAGATTGTGGTGGGTTGTGATGACTAGGCGCCATCTCATCAGTTTTGCCTATGTGTCATGTTCATGTGGCAGTTTTTGCCCTAGGTTGTGAAGCAACCTATATTTCTATCATTCCCAAAATTCCCAAAAAAATCTCATAAATTCTTTGGGTCATATCTTCATCAAATATGTAAAAATCTTCCTTGCCTAGTTCAAAAATAATTCAAAAATATTCATTTTCCTATTCTGTTCAGAGTAACAGTTTGTGAAGGAAGTACCACTTTGGCATGTCCAAATAGTATCCATTTTCTACAGTGCTTTCCTATGACCAAATGACGATCCTCCTCCAAATGCCAGCTCAATCCATTCATTATTTTGAGCCGAGCTTCAACATTCGTATTTATGTCCAGTGTGGTGGTTTGCAAAGCAAGTACCACCTAGGCTCCTCCTTTTGAGCTGGAAATTTGTGAAGACGGTCTTCTTAGTAACTGATCATCCTCAGCCAAAACTCACGCCCATTAGCCATGTACATTTCCCGTACCGCTAATCAAACACTTGGCCGTTAATTCATGTTTGAGCATCGATCGGTCTCCTCGTGAGAATCTTATGTTGTGATTTTGTTCCTAGCACCTACTTGGGGAGTGCTCAACCCACTAGACATGCCTAGGCTGCTCAGAACACAAGGAAACGCCACGGTCACGCGGTGACCACGCGACGGGCATGCGAGTTTACGCGCTCTAGAGTTGGGGCCCTCGGCCACCGCCCAAACCTCGACGTATCACCACAAAACAATGTATTTATGATTAAATAGGTACTTATGTAACTAGAAATGATTTTTGGAAAAAATAAATAGCAAACTATGAGGCAGCTGCAGTTCAAATTTGACCCGCTTCCAACTGAATCGGCGGGAATTTGTCTTTTTCACCAGAGGTGGATCAAAACTTTTGACACCCAACCATTTTGTCAATTGTGCATTAAGTATGTCCTAATATTTTATAAAAATGATTTGGTACAATTTTGCAACAAATATATGGTAGGTCCTTCACAAAAAAACCTCATTTCGGGCACTCGAAAAATGGAAAATGAATTTTCCGTGCAAAGAAAATGAAAACTCCCTTTGGCAACATTGTTTGGAATTCCAAGATGCACCCTTGTGCACAATATGAGATCATTTGAACAAACTATGCCATGAATGTGACCATGAGATTGAGCGTTTGGGTTGAAATCCATGAATCTTCACACATGATAGCTCATTTATGAGAACAATTTTCTAAAATAATTTCTGTATTACAAGATTATTATTTTTCCTGGAAACTTGGTCACATATAATGACACAATGCGAAGGTTTTCCAATTTTTTGATTTTTTTGAATTTTTTATGTCGTTTGAAAATGCGGTCAAAACGGCGGGCTTGACCGTTCCTAGCTAGTGGTTGAATCTTGAAAAACTTTTGATGTTTCTCTGATTAAATAGATACTTATGTACCTAGAAATGATTTTTGGAAAAAATAAATAGCAAACTATGAGGCAGCTGCAGTTCAAATTTGACCCGCTTCTAGCTGAATCGGCGGGAATTTGTCTTTTTCACCAGAGGTGGATCAAAACTTTTGACACCCAACCATTTTGTCAATTGTGCATTAAATATGTCCTAATATTTTATAAAAATTATTTGGTACAATTTTGCAACAAATATATGGTAGGTCCTTCACAAAAATACCTCATTTCGGGCACTCAAAAAATGGAAAATGAATTTTCCGTGCAAAGAAAATGAAAACTCCCTTTGGCAACATTGTTTGGAATTCCAAGATGCACCCTTGTGCACAATGTGATATCATTTGAACAAACTATGCCATGAATGTGGCCATAAGATTGATCATTTGGCTTGAAAGCCATTGATCTCCACACATGATAGCTCGTTTCTGAGAACACTTTTTTAAAATAATTGTTGTATTACAAGTTTGTTATTTTTCCTGGGAACTTGGCCACATATGATGACACAATGCGAAGGTTTCCCAATTTTTTGATTTTTTTTTGAATTTTTTATGCCCGTTCCAAAATGCGGTCAAAACGGCGGGAATGACCGTTCCTAGCTAGTTGTTGAATCTTGGAATTTTCTTGGTGTTTCTCTGATTAAATAGATACTTATGTACCTAGAAATAATTTTTGGAAAAAATAAATAGCAAACTATGAGGCAGCTGCAGTTCAAATTTGACCCGCTTCTAGCTGAATCGGCGGGAATTTGTGTTTTTCACCAGAGGTGGATCAAAACTTTTGACACCCAACCATTTGGTCAATTGTGCATTAAATATGTCCTAGTATTTTAGAAAAATGATTTGGTCCAATTTTGCAACAATTGTTTGGTAGTTCCTTCACAAAAAAACCTCCTTTCGGGCACTCGAAAAATGAAAAATGGTTTTTTCGTCCAAAGAAAATGAAAACTTCCTTAGGCAACATTGATTGCCATTCCAATATGCACCCTTGTGCACAATATGAGATCATTTGAACAAACTATGCCACGAATGTGGCCATAAGTTTGATCATTTGCCTTGAAATCCATGAATCTTGAGAGATGATAGCTCATTTCTGAGAACACTTTTTAAAAATAATTGCCGTATTACAAGTTTGTTGTTTTTCCTGGGAACTTGGACACATATAATGACAAAATGCGAAGGTTTCCCAATTTTTTGATTTTTTTTGAATTTTTTATGCCCGTTTCAAAATGCGGCCAAAACGGCGGGAATGACCGTTCCTAGCTAGTTGTTGAATCTTGGAATTTTTTTGGTGTTTCTCTGATTAAATAGATACTTATGTACCTAGAAATGATTTTTGGAAAAAATAAATAGCAAACTATGAGGCAGCTGCAGTTCAAATTTGACCCGCTTCTAGCTGAATCGGCGGAAATTTGTCTTTTTCAGAGAGGTGGATCAAAACTTTTTTCACCCAACCATTTGGTCAATTGTGCATTAAATATGGCCTAGTATTTTATAAAAATGATTTGGTCCAATTTTGCAACAATTATTTGGTAGTTCCTTCACAAAAAAACCTCATTTGGGGCACTCGAAAAATGGAAAATGATTTTTTCGTCCAAGGAAAATGAAAACTTCCTTAGGCAACATTGTTTGGCATTCCAATATGCACCCTTGTGCACAATATGAGATCATTTGAACAAACTATGCCACGAATGTGGCCATAAGTTTGATCATTTGCCTTGAAATGAATCTTGAGAGATGATAGCTCATTTCTGAGAACACCTTTTTAAAATAATTGCCGTATTACAAGTTTGTTGTTTTTCCTGGGAACTTGGCCACATATAATGACACAATGCGAAGGTTTCCCAATTTTTTGATTTTTTTTGAATTTTTTATGCCCGTTTCCAAATGCGGCCAAAACGGCGGGAATGGCCGTTCCTAGCTAGTTGTTGAATCTTGGAATTTTTTTGGTGTTTCTCTGATTAAATAGATACTTATGTACCTAGAAATGATTTTTGGAAAAAATAAATAGAAAACTATGAGGCAGCTGC
Source organism: Triticum aestivum (assembly GCF_018294505.1). Classification (NCBI taxonomy): domain Eukaryota; kingdom Viridiplantae; phylum Streptophyta; class Magnoliopsida; order Poales; family Poaceae; genus Triticum; species Triticum aestivum. The sequence continues at coordinate 5,077,368 of NC_057795.1, read as the reverse complement.
AGTTCAAATTTGACCCGCTTCCAACTGAATCGGCGGAAATTTGTCTTTTTCACGAGAGGTGGATCAAAACTTTTTTCACCCAACCATTGGGTCAATTGTGCATTAAATATGGCCTAGTATTTTATAAAAATGATTTGGTCCAATTTTGCAACAATTATTTGGTAGTTCCTTCACAAAAAACCTCATTTGGGGCACTCGAAAAATGGAAAATGATTTTTTGTCCAAAGAATGTAAAAAATCCCTTTGTCGATACTGTTTACTATTCCAAGATGTAAACTTTTGCAGAGTATAAAGAACTCATTTTGAACAAATATAAAGAATATAAAGAATATCATTTGAACAAATATTTGGTAGGTCTTTTACAAAAAAGAACTCATTTTGAGCACTAAAAAAGGAAAATGATTTTTTCATGACCTATTTAAAAGGTCATAAAGTCTTCAAATTGTTTGTTGCGTTCTGATTGGTCTATAGGCATATCACGCGGATCATGCATCCGACACCGTCGGATGCTCCGGGATCCAACGGCGGACCTCATCCCCTCACCCTCTCACCCACGTAGCCCTCTCACCCCCTCACCCACGCAGCCCCCACTCCCCACCATTCCAACCCTAGCCCCCACGCCCCCGCACCCGCACCCGCTCGCCAAACCCTAGCCGCCGCCACCGCCCCCGCACCATGGCCGTCAACGGCGAGGAGCCCGAATCCCCATGCCTCCCAAGCGCCCGAAACTCTAGCCCGCGGCGCAGCCATGGCGACCGAGCTCTGGATCCCATCGACTCCCCCCATCGCACCCCTCCTCTCTTCGCAGCCGCCGCCACCTCCTCCCTCGATCCAGTCCTCTCCCCAGCCTCCTTTCCCTGATCCAGTTCTCTCCCCACCGCTCCCACCCACCGCCGACCTTGTAGCCCTCCTCACCACCGTCGCCGACCTCGTCTCTCCCTCCCCTCACCATCTTTCCCTACCCTATACCCTAGATCGAGTCGAGCAGGTCGGCCGACGCGCTAGGGTTCCGTTTGGTCAGCTCCCCGCCGGCTCTCTGGTTGGACGCCTGCCCGATGATGGATCTCCCGCCGCTCTCCCACCAGGCGCTCTTTGCAGCCCTCCGATCCGCGGACACCGAGGCCGTGCGCCGCCTCCTGGCCGGCGCCGAGGAGTCCGCGCTCTATGTCCCGGCGGACGCCGAGGCCGTGCGCCTCCTCCTCCCGCTCTACGACCTCGAGGCCGCCAAGCTCCACTCCCGCCTCGACCTCGATGCCTTCCACGTCGCCGCCAAGCAAGGGCACACCGGTGAGCCCCTCTTCTCGCTCGATTAGTAGCTTCCGCTGGGTTTTTTAGAATGAGCCAAGTCCAGTGTGTTGCAGCAAGTTTAACCGATTCTCGTTGGGCTCAATTGCAGGGTTTGATGCTCCGAGGAACAGCATGGAGTTCGCCATGGAGGCGCCCCACACCTACGGCGTCTTCCAAGAGGACGTCCCGGTGAGTAGTACAATCCCCTTCCCTATTCTTTCTCTCTATCTGTCAAACTAATTCACTGCATCATTTTCTTCCCTGGCCCCTGTATGCATGCGTCTGGTAAATTATTTTGTTTCCAGAAAAAGGACCTGGAATTCCTTTTTTCTCCTTTCATTCCAGTCACATACTACTGTCCAATTTGACAGATGATATGCATTGTCCATCCGTCCTTGGCAGCTCTGCTGCTAGGTGTACTTGTACCTGACTGTTGTTGCCTGAGAAGACAGCATGAGACACCTATTAATAATGGTGTCAAACAAACAGTAGACCACCATCTACTGCTGCTGGGCACAATCAAGTTGCCCCTTAATTACCTGGCCATTCTCTGCATCATTGCTTACCATCCTTTGCCTACCAATAAGTAGGAGGCCATGTTGAGTTGCTGGCATTGTTCTTCAAACTAGATTAGCACTGCTGCTTTCCTCCGCCCCTCTTCTCCCTCGACGGTGTTCTCATCCGCCATAGCAGCTTACTGACACGGTCATTGGTTCTGTCTTTGTTTTGTTGGCAGCAGGGGAAGAAGGAGGAGGAGGAGTTTAGCATGGGGCCTCTCTCCATTCTCATGCTCAGCGTCGGCGTCTTCCCCGAAGGTGGCTATGGCGGGACCCTCGAGATCGTCGTCTTCCTGACCGGGACCCTTGGTTAGTGACAGCATTTGTTTTCCACGACATTCAGACTTTGCTATAGTTTACTGAAACTGTTGTGGTCTGAAGAACAGTTTACTGAAATTGTTCCAAGTCTGAAAAACAGTTGTCTGAATCTTTTGAAATCTGAAACTGTTAGTGTGAGGTGTCTGAAACTGTTCTAATCTTGTAGATAACCTGTGAACAAATTTACTTGTGTTGAATAACCTTGAACAAATTTAGGACTTTGGAGTTGTCTAAAACTGCTGTAGTCTTGTAGAAAAGTAAAAGTAGTTGGATGGAAATAGATTTCTTAGTCTGTGTAATAGATGGTCTGAAGCTAGTTGCAGATTTCTTTCCTTGATTCAGATAATTCAGTAAGTCCATTTCATAACATCTGCTGCTAGTAGAAATTATGGAAGCTAAAAAGCCAAATCAAGTTCAGTCATCTCATTTCACCTTTGCAAAGAAGATACTAATTTTCTAAACTGTGAATTTGATGTTAACGTCTTATATGTGCGTCTTATATGTCCATTTCATAACATGGTGCGTCTTATATGTGTGTTTGATGTTAACGTCGCTTGTGGTTTTGCAGGGTTCTGAGGCTGCAGCCTGGGCACCATCAGGGTATGCTGTTTCCCTGTCCTGTTTCTTCAGTGCTCAATAGTTGCTTGTGCGACTGCTACTAGTCTTTTATGTAATGCTAAACTAAAATGGGTCTAGTTATACTAATCATTCCATGAAACTTCAGTCTGATTTGCTGGTACTCTAATAGAATCATTGTTTGCTCATGCTCAGAATCATTGTTTGCTCATGCTCAGAAGGATTGTTTTACATATGTTACTTGTGATGTTCTGCTGGCTGAGATGTGCATGATCTGGGTGATGAAGAAAATCGTTCGGATTCCCACTGATTTTCATGATAATTACAACCAGATACTTCTGACGGATCATGCCATCTCTTGGACTACATATGTACTCCCTCCGTAAACTAATATAAGAGTGTTTAGAATACTAAACTAGTGATCTAAACACTCTTATATTAGTTTACAGAGGGAGTACTCCTTTATTATTGAGCAAATACTTTCCTTTGATTTTTTGCAAACCTCTTAGCAGTAATTTTTGTATCCTCTTTTTTGTGTTCTGCTGGCTGATGAGATGTGCATTACCTGGGTGATGAAGAAAATCGACGGGTCACACCATCTCCTGAAGTACATTTGCACATTTTTACTGCTTTAGACTGACTGTACATGCATTCCTTCATTGGTTATGAACCTTATTGCTCATTGTGTTCTGTTGGGTTGAACTGCATGATTCCGGGTGATGAAGAAAATCGTTCGGATTCCCACTGATATTTCATGATTAGTATAACTAGCTACTTCTGATGGATGATGGCATCTCCTGTATTACATTTGCACCACTTTATGACTGGACGTACATGCACTCCTTGTGTTGGTCGCAACCTTGTTGCTCTTTGTATTATATTGGGTCTTTTGCATGCTTCTGCGTGATGAAGAAAATCGTTCGGATTCCCACTGATACTTCATGATTATCACAACCAGCTACTTCTGACAGACCATGCCATTTTGTGCTCTTTAAGAGATTTTGCTCTGTTTTGGGTTTTAATTCATTCAATAGTTTGCTGGTGTTTATTTTCCTTTGAGCCTGTGATGTTATCAAAATATTTGCTACTCTTAATGGGTTTATCCCACTTGATGATCTTAACCACCAAGATCTCTGAGGCTCTTAGTTCTAGTCTAATGTTATCAGTACAGTACATCCGTTGTTGCCAGATTTTCCATGGACTCTGTTTGTTTACTCTGCTAGTGGTTCCAGCATAGCTCTAGAGTACATCTATTCACTCAGATTTATACATTGTTAAAATGGAGGCTTGGGAAGAACTATTTTATTTGTAGTAATAAGTCAGGAGTTGTTTGTTGCTTCAGTAGGGTGTCATACATTATAATCATCAGCTCATGTCGTCTGGGATCAAACATAGCTTTGAATTTACAAGAGTAAAGATTTATGTGAGAAGTACAAACCATGTTCACTTAGATTTCCTGCTAGTTGCATATCTGCACTTCATTGTACATACGTCGTGTTGGATCTTAGTCCAGAATCCAGATCCATAGTTTGTACTGCAACTAATGTGTCATGCGTTTTGTGGCAGCAACAGCAGCTAGCAAGAGCAATTCTCTTGCTGGTTTGCATTGAAGATATTGTATTCTGTTGCTATATCATTGTTTAATAAAACCACGGCATGATGCTCACATGAGATATCCACATGTTTCTGTGCTGTTTTGCTACAAGCTGTGTGTTGATTTAATAACAGGAGTTTCCTTGTCCTGGTCCTATACTGCATTTTGACTCCTATGTTTCTGTGCACGTGTGTTTAATTGATGTTGTTTCAACTTTGAACTTCTTCTGCATATACTGCAATTGAGATTTAAATTTGTGGTTGTTCCTCTTTTACAGATGCTCAAGTGTGAAGCCATGAAGTGTGAAGCCGTGAAGTATGAAGCAAGTGTGAAGCCATGAAGTGTGAAGCCGTCAAGTTCTACTTAGTGAAGAGTAGCATATTGTAGCATATATGTGTTGTAAAGATTGTAATAGATTTATTTAGTGGTATATTTGATGATTCTTTTTGATTATGTATGTGATCTGAAAACTTGTGAAATGGAAACTTGACCAATGGGTCCACTTATGAAAATAATCTGTCAATTTTGTACATTTCTGACATGTGGGACCAATTTGAGAGATGATCATGACAAGTGGGACCCATCTGACTAGTGGGACCAGCTTGAATATATAATGGCTGAAAATAGAAAAGCAATAAATAATAAAAGGCCACGGGCCAACAATAAAAAAGGCTACAATGTTGGGCTTGGCCCATGAAGCCGACCAGAATTAACAAGGAAAAAATAATAAAAGGCCGAATTAATGGGCTCGGCCCATGTAAAACGCTGAATTGGACCGGGCTGAATCTTGTGCCACATCAGATTGCCACGTTGGATGCCTACGTGGCCTGGGGAGGTTGCTAGTGACCAAAACGCCACAGTAGGAATATTTTGGTCGTAAACGTCTTTGACCATTCCAGAAGAAAGGTCGCTATAGTCAGTTTACGACGGCCAGCTTTTGACCTTCTGTTTTTGGTCACAAAAAGGTCATAAATGGAAATTTGTGACCTTTTAGTGACCAATAGTGGTGGTCATAAGTTGACATATTTCTTGTAGTGGTAGTAGATTCTAGGCTTACGTTCAATTCTTTGATGAGGTCCTCTGTGAGCTTGCCATTTGTATGGGTACGCCTAAGTTACTCATCCATTTTCTTTTCAAGGGTGCACATCCTATCAACTTGTTGTGCACCAGCTTCTCACATGAGGGAGGCAACTTCTTGCAAATCAGTCAATACATGTCCGACGAGTACCTTAATCTGAGACTTTGAAACAGTTAGAGTCATATAACTTCATACTAGTTGCAATGTTACAATATATATTGGGTGCCTGATGTAACTCATTTACTTGAGCGTCAGTCTTCGGTTTGGCCAGCGTACCATCTCGTGCTGGAATGAAAGGCCTCATCAGGTCCTCAACATACCGCAGTTTAGTGTCGTTAGTATGATTTAGAAAATATACATGTTACATAATCCAGGCAATGTGCTGACATTTTACCTCTCCAACTCCCAGATAATTATTTTGGATTATATTTTCAACCTTTTTTGCCTTCTCCTCGCTCCAGTTCTGGATCAGTGGCCTTAACCTTGATTCATACGAGATGCTAGAGTCCAATTGGTGCACTCTGAACTTCTCGTAGTACCATGTCTGCATGACAACAAAAGCAGTTTACAAATATGCTCATACATTATGTAATGTATGCTAGGTAAGTGATAATTGTACTACTACGAGTTACCTGCAGCAGTGGTAGATTCCCCTCCAGAATTGCCTCACCATTTACCAAATTCTTCACGCTATCCATAAGATAGTGAAGCATTAGCTGTCCAAGATTTATGCCCTTTATCGTCTCAATGTTTCTAACAATCCCAATATATTTGTTATCCACATACTCCTCTTTTGTTCGGCATACATATTTTCCTATGGTGTACAAGACAAATGGCCTGACAAAATTTGGTGTGTTGTCGCCTTTCATCTTGGCTAGCAATCCTTTGAAAGTTATTTTGGTGTCATTACGGTCTTTCAGTTTCTTCCACAACTCCATATTATCATCAAGATTTGAAGGGATGTGCTTCTTCCCATGGCAGGGCATGCCTGTTATATGCGCTACATCTTCTAGTGTGATCCTACATGGTCTCCCGTTGATGATAAAGGCATCCTGCTCTGCATCATATGAATTAGCGATGGCCATGCATAGTACACGTCTGATTTTGATGCTAGGTGTCTTGAGAAGTCTACCCAATCCTATCAACTGGATGTTCATCCTTTGCTGCGTGTTTAATCCCTTTATGAACTCCTCATATGGCAGCAAAGAAGCATCCTGGGTTCAATGGATGTGCAAGTGTGATTAGATTCAGCATGGTATACAATTTAAACACTCATACAGACGAATACAACTTATATATACCAACATAAAAATTGAGCTCTACGCTACTTCATGAGGTAATTTGTTTACAAGCAAGCTGAGTTCCATGAATGTGCAAATACTAGCATTATATTTAGCTTGGTTACGTTTGAACGGTCATATAAGGTAATCTCCATTGCAAGGCGCTTATCTGAAATAAAATCAAGATTCAAAAATAAAATATATCCAACCGTGGTCTCCTCAACTCTAGGCGCTAATCATGGTCAGTAGTATGGAACTAAAACATGGGCCATTGATGTCTTCCATAACTCGTGCGGAAGGAAAAAAGAAGGCAAGCACCCGCTGCACTAATTGGCATCGACAAGACCAAAAACTAAGATTTAGCCTCGAATTAATCAGTGAACTGCCAATCTGGTAGGAAACAAATCATAGCGCCCTCCTCTAACGCCCCCCAACTTAATTTGTTTAAAAACATGATGAGTTACATGAATATGCAAACGACGAGTGGGGTTGCAGCAAGAGATCATGGGATTAAGATCGTGGCACGAAAAATAGCAGCGGCTGCAGCAGGAGATCGTGGGGAGTTACCTGAAGATTCATGTTTGGCTCTGTCGTTCGGTCTTGCTGGATTCCTGGGTTGCTCCATTCTTCGGTCTTGCTGCTTTGGGCGGCGCAAAAGGACGAACTATGATCTATGAGATTTCGAAGGATCCCTATTTACAGGGATCGTAACAACCCGGGCATATATCCACGTATAGATTTCTTCGGTTGGGGAAATCAAGGGAGGGGACCCACCTGGTTGAATATTAGGAGGGAGTGGAGAGTTTAGCAAAGGTAAGTTATGGTGTAAAAAAAACTAAGGTAAGTTGTGTAACAACACTTAGGTCTCCTGAGAATCACGATCGTCAAAAAGATATAGTTCCCATTTCTTTGAAAATCAGCCAAAAGATCTGGACCGCTTTTATTATTGGTTATAAGTAAATCACTGGACCTCTTTTAGGATGAAAACTGGTGCTAAAGTCAACTAGGATTGAGTGTTCACACGTGAAGCTTTATCCTCTCTCTTGTGAAGCTATTTTATTGCCCATCCTTGCACATACCTTTTTTCCTCGTATATGTGAGACCAAATTTTGTTGATAATACTGAATAATGTCTGGTGCTACTCAAGATGGCACGACACCATGATTTTCGCTTCGGGAAGATTTCAATGAATAACTGAATTTCATTCATTTCAGCACTCACTGCAATATTTGCCTTTCGGCGAAAATGTTTCAGCCTCACTGAATTTCGGCCATATTTCAGCACTCGCTGAAATTTTTCTGGAACTTCTAACTAGCGATGTTAAAAAAATTCTGAAACTTCTAACTAGCGACGTAATTGTTCTGTATCTTGTCCAGACTCCGACGAAACTTAAATATAAATTTAAGAATTCAGTTAACCTTCCTAAACTTCAAATTTTCTGCTTGTAAAAAGCAAATATATGTTTCAGCGTCTCCCATGCATACCAAATTTATTTCAAGAGTAGTATTTGGAACCAGTACTGTGAAGTATTACAACTTGATTAATCCGCACTGGACTAAGAACATGGCTAGGAAACCTTCTTCGGGACTAAAACCAAACCACACCCTACTCTACCGCTTCATAACCAAATGTACACTCCATATCTAAGAATGGACCACTGCTGGACTAAATGCTTGCATCTTCATGATTTTCAATCGCAGCTGCATCCGATAGGCTAGCATTGTACGTCTTCAGCCTTCTCATGGACTTCAATTTGTTGTAGGGCAAATTAAGAAGGACAATAGGCAGCTCTCTTCTATAATTGTCGATGTATGCCTGCATGGGAGGATATGTTAGTATCGTTCCATATGTTTACAAAATTGACAGAATTTTAGGTGTTACTCTGCATACTTGGTCATAATGCAGTGTAAGATCTTCTCCCGTAAAGAATTCGATGTTCTTCAGCATGTAGAGTGCACAAGAAGAACTACAACAATTAATTCCGTAAGCAGCATTTCACGTATTAACAATGAAAAACATAATTAGAAGCTAATACTGTTGACTGACTTGTCATCTTGTCTTGGCACAGGCACATGCTTTACTATCCATTAGGTCACGTTAATGTCTTGCCATGCATGGCTTTGTGGTCCATTGATTCGCAGCGATGCTCTGAGATGTGCTTCTACCCCACATATCTGCCAAAGTCCATGGTACGAGAAGTTGCTCACGGTTCATGGCTAGGTATGATGCTAAATCCTATGTTATATTGAAAGACGTTTAAAATCTCACCACGTGAACCACTTGTGTGCGTTCTAGGTAGCCGAAAAGTGAATCAAGAATCTGAATCTCCCTCCTTCTGGGGTTTACGACCACAAGGAACCAGTGGGTGTTCGCCATGTTCGTAGGCAGAAAAACCTGGATAGCAAAGATGATTACATCAACATGCATAATAATTAGAAAAATAAATGTGTTTATGTCATGGTGAGATGGTACCAGATCATGTCTGAGGTAGTTGTCTCCTTTTGTTGTTCCATGACTGCCCGCCAAAGCGGCCTCGTGGCAGTTCTCTACCTTACCATCTCTTTCGAGCATAGCGACGCCGGCCACCCTTTCAATGTAAACCAGCTACCCATCCCTTATGTCATTAGGATTATCATGACACACGATCTGAATCACAGCATCAACCAACTAAAACAAAATTCAAGTTAATTGTGGCATTCAAAAAAAATTCAAGTTAATTGTATTGTGCAAAAGAAAATTTATAAACTAATTTGGGCAAATATCTTACTTCGTCACCTAACCATTTGTCATCTTTGCCTAAATCTGTCATGGTGAGGCATTGCAAATGCTTCTGTAGCAGAACAATGTCATCAATTACCACCAATTGTTTATCAAGATCTGAGGTGTTGATAATTTCGACCACATAACTCTGTCGAAACTTGTCAAGGTTGGTCTCCAGCGTCAAAGCACCTGTGTCTGTATCTTTTAAGTTGCTTGCACGGTTTTTCCTCTTTGTATTCTTTATGTCCTTGGAATCATTGGTAGACTCCGATGGAGTCCTGTTTGTCTTTCTCTTCTTATCACTATCATACAGAACAAAATCTTCATTGCACGATAATGAAGATGCCACTCTTTTCCGGCTGCTCGCATGAGTTGGTAGAATGGAATAAACTCCACTATCTTATCGTTGCTTTGCTAAAGAATCATCATAGTTATCCTCATCAACTGGGAAGACACGGGGCTCTTCCGGCTCCCTTATTCCCTTAGCCTTGGCAGACTGGTGGTTACTTTTGGTACCTGCCTCTCCACCCACCTCAATACTGATATCTTCATCATCTTGATTTCTTCTTTCTTCATCTTTTCACACATTCTCATTGTCCCTCAAATTCAGAGGATCCTGTGATTCGAAATGAAGCACTTGTTAGCTTGCAATCTGCGTGAAATAAAAAAACAAAACCAGTTAACTGTAAAATGTGCATAACCAGGAAAGCTTCAAGGCTTGTGGTGGCTTTGGAATGCTTTCGCGAATCCAGACTCGTAGCACCCTGCGATGCATCCACCTCTTTATAAAGCTGTGAAACATTCTTGAGACTCTCCTTGCAAGCTGCAGCAACAACTCTGTCTTCTTCATCCTGAACGTGGAAGATCATATGTTAACTACAAATCTGCGTTAACTTAAAACAAAATCAGTTAGATGTAAAATGTGTATCACCATAAGAGCTTCAAGGCTAATCTTGGCTTTTGAATGCTTTCGCGATTGCAAACTAGGAGCAGGCTGCAAATCTTCAGATACATTCTTCTTGGGGGCATCCATGTAATCTTTTTGTATTCCCTTAGCAGAAATGCCTTTGGCAATGACCTCTGTGTCATGTTTTTGTTTTTGCTGGTGAGTAGTATTCTCTCCTAGGACCTCCATTGGGACCGCAGGTACTCCCAGGTGTGATAGCTGTATGTCCTCGACTCCTGGGCGATCAGCATCAAATATTCCATAGCGGTGGTTCTTTAAAAATGTGTTAGTGTGGAGAGTATTGACAGTAAAATTATTTATAGAAACTCACAATGGTATACTTACACTGAATTCTGTGATGAGGTCGTCCTTGCGTCTGCCGTTCGCAAGGGTACGCCTAAGGCACTCGTCCATTTTTTTCGAGGGTGCACATCCTATCAAATTGTTGTGCACTGGCCTCCCGCACAATGGAGACAACTTCTTTCAAATCAGCCAATACACGGCCCATGAGTGCCTTATCCTGCAAATTACAAGCAGTTAGGAGCATATGACTTCGATTGTACTTGCAAAGTTACGATATATATTTGTGCGTGATGTTCATCATTTACCTGACCGTCATTCTTTGGTTTGACCGGCGTCCCAACTGGTGGCGGATTGAAAGGCCACAGCAGGTCATCGACATACTGCATATTAGTGTCGTTAGTATCATTGAAAACATATGGTACATAATCCAGGCACACAGTACTAACACTTTACCTCTCCAACCCCTATATATTTTTTGTTGATTATGTTGTCAACCTTTTGTGCCTTCTCGTCACTCCAGTTTTGGATCAGCGGCCTTAACCTTGATGCATACGAGATGGTAGAGTCCAATTGGTGCACCCTCTCCACTTCTCGTAGTACCACGTCTGCATTACAACAAAAACAGCTTAGACAATTTTCCATAAAATTAAATGTATGGTATGTTAATAATGATTGTATTACCTGCGGCAGTGGTAGGTTGCCCTCCAGATTTGCTCCACCATTTACAAATTTCCTGACGCTAGCCATAAGATGGTCAAGCATAAGCTGTTCAAAATTGGTGCTCTTTATTGTCTCAATGTTTCTAACAATCCCAAGGTATTTGTTGTCCACATATTGTTGTGTTGTCGGGCATACATATTTGCCTATGGTGTACAAGACAAATGGCCTGACAAAATTAGGTGTGTTGTCGCCTTTCATCTTGGCTAGCAATCCTTTCAAAGTTACTTTTGTGTCACTAGGGTCTTTCTGTTCCTTCCACAAATCCAAAGTATCGTTGTGATTTGAAAAGACGTGATTCTTCCCCATGCAGGGCAGGCCTGTTATATGCTCCACATCTTTTAGTGTGATCCTACATGGTCTCCCATTAATTATAAAGGCATCCTGCTCTGTATCATATGAATAAGCGATGGCCTGGCACAGTAGACGTCTCATTCTCATGCCAGGAGTCTCGAGAAGTTCACCTAGTCCAATCAACTTGATGTACGCCAGTTGCTGTGTGTTTAAATCTTTTATGAACTTCTCGTATTGCAGCAAAGAAGCAACCTGAGTTCCCTGAATGTACAAATAGTGTGATTAGATCTATATGGTATTCATTTGAACACACATTGAACCAACTAGATCTAATCTATGCCAATATCAAAATTGTGCTCTACAGTACTGCATCAAATCATAGAGCTTCTTGGCCATATAATGAACACCAGACATAGAAAAACAAGCTATCTCTGTCGGCAAATTGACTGATAATAGTATTGATTTTTAGTAGAAAGAGCAGACTTTGGTCTATGTACACTACTAAAGTTTCAGGCGTCACGCTTACGAAAATAATTGCATACATGATCAGAAGATCAATAGTTTATAGATAATCTCGAAAAAGGAATGTAGCAGTTCCATTGCAAGCATTCAAGAGCACATACTCCTTAGTTCCGATCAGATTAAAAAAGATCAATTAGTAAAGACCATGCAAAATTAAGGGGAATCACCAACAGTTTCAATCACTGGAGATTAAGAACTCATTTAGAAAGCCTATGCGAAAAAATTAGTAATTTCCAAATGTTAAGGCATATAAACAGAGACGATAACCCTGATTTTATTGCACATCTAAGTCCTATGTCATTGATTTTATGCTAAGATTGGTGCAAGCCTTTTTTGTCCTTTTTTCTTTTCTTTCTAGACACACCCATCTCCCTTCGGTAAAATAGGGTCAATTATGGGATTGCATGCAGACTTGGGAAGGAGGGAGTATGCATAATACAAGGATCACGATCGTTACTGGAGGATTCTCTCGATGGCGACCGGCTCCATTGCCGTTCGCTTTCATCTTTTGCTTTGCCAGCTTCTCCGACGTGTCATTCTCTTTCGTCTGCTTCTCTGACATGCCCTTCTCTTTCATCTCAGGATTCGCCGATGCAGGCTTCGAAGATGATAGCTCCGTCGGTTTCACCGACCTGGGAGCTACTTTGGGCGGCGTGGGGTGGTAATTCGGTGTAGTCATGGAAGGCTAGGTATGGGAGGCGTGGGGTGGGGAGGCGTGGGGTGGAGTATTTATAGGGGATTTGGGATGTCACGAAGAGGTAGTTTTAGATCACGTAATGTTTTTTTTGGGCGATGCTATTGCGTGCGCGCTCGCTCTGTCGAGCGATTTCCGACTAGACATGCTTTATTAGGTAACCACGTCCAAACAGGAATCCCTTTAAATTAGGAAGGAGAGAGATAACTGAAGAGATTTTACAGAGAATATCTTACCTGCCCATGTTGAGATCAGGGGGGCATAGAGATTAGAGGGGAGATCTCTTTAGGCCCACCTGAAAATCAGGGGGCAGAAAGATTAGAATCGTGGGGGGAGAGAGAGATTGGGATCGAGCGTTGCCAGGCTCGCTCGTCAAAGAGCGTTTCCGGTTGTTGTTTTTTAGCAAGTTTTTTTGAGACTTTTTTTATCAACTTAATCTCACCCGTAAAGCATTTGGGCTTCTTGTGCTTTCTTATACGGGACTATTACAATGGGATGAGCCCACTTTAAATGAGAACATGAGAAAGGAAAGCGAGGACTCTAAAAGAAATTGAGGAACATTTTTTTAAGTGTATATTTTGAAAAATTGAGAGCATTTTTAATTTGTGAACAAATGTTCAAATACAGGAAAGATTTTTTGAAAACTCAAAATAAATTTTAAAAGCACAGACATTCTTAGAATGTGCAAACAGTTTTTTTGAAGTGCAAACAAATTTGCCGAAGTTGTGAACATTTATGAAATTCCGAACAATTTGTGAAACAGTGAACATTTTTTGAATTTGTGAAAAAATAGAAAAGTGCAAAATGTTACAAATTACGAACAGTAATTTCAAACCGCGAACTGTTATGAAATTGCCTGAACATTTTCTATGTTTTTTTTTGTCTGTGTTGTTCATCATAAATAAAAAATATTTAGAAGGCCAAAAATAGCCCCCATGGGCCTGCAGACATTCCTGGTTGGGCCATGTGAGCGAGGCGGCGCTGCAGCCCACATCTTCGTCCGCTCCCATGCAAATTACAGAGACGAACGGAAAATCCTATTGGCCGCTCACTGCGGCAAATTGCCGGGAGCTCCTAGTCGGCATTTCCTATTTGGCGCCACAGGCGCCAGTTAACGTGCATTTTCGTTCACTAGTGCCTGTGGCATCCGTAATGGGCCGGCCCATCTAGGCGCCGGTTGACATTTTTAAAAATTTCAAAATTTTATTTTAGATTGATGAACTTTTTTGAAATTTGATGAACATATTTTTGAAAATGGATGAACTTTTTTTATTTATGAACTTTTTTATTTTTGAAAATGGATGAACTTATGGAGCAGTGGGCACACAGAGGCTACGACGGCGGAATGGACACGTACAACACCATCATAACCCATAGACGCGTACATACATCATGTCACAATGTTTTGAGATACGCAATGAATTCTTCACTTGAACTCTTCTATTGTAATCATCTTCTCAGGATCTTGATCCTCCATGACTTAACTCATGAGCTAGAGCAAGACAACCTTTGAGGCACCATGCAGTTTTCATTGTGTAACTTGCCATCTTCATATTGGAGGAAGAAGCTAGACATATTTTTTGGCAAAAATAAAAAGAAGCTAGGCATGACGACTGGGACCAACTTTGTGGTGGATGCTCAAGGAGAAGAGTGCGAGCCTCCAGTAGTGTGGTGTTTAGAAACTTCGTGGTTACCAACACCTCTCAAATGATGATCAGGTTTCTGATCAGGAAGTAGACATCGAGATAAATTTTCATCTCCTCATGTCTCGATTACCCAAGTAATTTACCCATTGGGCGGCATCACAACAAGCGATACCGTGGGAGAAAAAAATGTTAAAAAGTGTAGCGCTGGCGAGAAATCAACCTTGTAACGAGCTGCTGCTGATGAATGCGTGTACCTAGCCACCGGAGCTGGTTAGTGTTGTTGATTGTAAGTCAGCGCATACCTTATTGAACCAACCGGAGCCACATAACCGGACTGCTGCAGTATGGCAAACCGGAGTCAGTCGCTGTCGCAAATCAAACCATGCAAATGTAGCGAACCGGTATTAGTTACTGCGGTGGACATTTCTAAAACAAATTGAGGAACATTTTTCAAAAGTGTATTTTGCAAAATTGCTAATATTTTGAATTTGTGAACAAATGTTCAAAAACAAGAAACACTTTTTGAAAACTCAAAATAATTTTTTAAAGCACGGGCATTCTTTGAATGTGTGAACAATCTTTTTAGAAAATCGCAAACAAATATGTTGAAGTTGTGAGCATTTATGAAATTCTGAAGAAAAAAATTAAACAGTGAACTTTTTTTCAATTTGTGAAACAAAAATTGAAAAATGTTATGGAAGTCCGAGCAAAACAAATTCAACTGCGAAGATTTTTTAAAATTCCTGGATATTTTATATATTTGTCCCTATTGTTTTCTTACTTTTATTTTTTCTGTGTTTTTCATAAACAAAAAAGGTCTAGAAGGACAAAAATAGCGCCCGTCGGAAATTCAGAATAAAAGAGTGTGATTTTTTTGAATTTGTGAACAAATGTACAAAGACATGAAACATTTTTTGGAAACTCAAAATAAATTTTGAATGTGTGAACAATCTTTTTAAAAAAGCACAAACAAATTTGTTGAAGCTGTGAACATGTATGAAAGTCTAAACATTTTTTTGAGTATGTGAAACAAAAATTAAAAATTTATGAAATTACAAACATAAAAAATTCAACCGTGAACCTTTTTTAAATCCCTTGAATATTTTACATTTTCTCCATTGTTTTCTTATAGTTAGATTTTTTTTTTGAGAATTCTCGCCAGTCTTTATTTAAACCAACAAAAAAATTTGTGGGTACAAGGTTTGGGTCGTGAGGCATGCCCAGCCAGACATGACGACCAACCGAAAGACTACTAGAAAACATGGCGAGATCATGAGCCTCGAAATTAAAATTTCTACGTTCGAAAACAAAATTACAAGAAAGAAAAAAACTCTTCCGTTCTGATATTTCATGTAGAATCACTGCATGTGGTCCTCTGCTTCCGGCGTTGATGTCCGTGATCACTCCTTGGCAATCATTTGCAATACGTAGCCTGTGGATGTTGAGATCTTCTGCCAGGCACATTGCCTCTCTGCATGCATATACTTCCAGGAGCGAAGGATCCGTGATGCCACGAAACACAATAGCCGATGAACCAAGGTATTCTCCTGTGTGATCTCTACATATTGCAGCCGCCACACCTACATTACCATCACCAGAAACAGCACCGTCCGCATTGATCTTTGCAACCCCCTCCTCAGAAGGAAGCCATCGAGGAGCAACCGATGATTGTGAAACAATTATGCGCGCCTGTCTGGGCCGCTTAGGGATAGTTTGTAACTCCTGAAGAGAAGAGTTCACAAAAGCACTAGTTTGTTGCGGACTCTGAAAAGTGTTTTCATAGATCGCCTTTCGCGTTGCAAACCAAATGGCCCAAAGGGTCACCGCCATCTTAGTAAACTTGTCATGGTTCAAAATATCATAGAGATCAAACAGCCCATGCTTGGCACTTGACTGAACATTCTCCCTCATTCTGTCAACAATCTCCTCGTCTGATAACGCCCAAGTGCATCTAGCCATAGTGCAAGACACAAGAGCGTACTATATTTCTTGAGCAACTGTAGATTTTGGTTTTCTGTGTTTTTCATAAAGAAAAAAGAAGAAAGTATAGTTTTCCCCCTCAAATCTCTATAATTGGTTCAAATTCCCCCTCAAGTCCAAAACCGGATTAATCACCCCCTCAAATCTGTTATACCGGATCAATCAGGCCCCAAGGTGGTATTGGACATGATTTAAGGTGGTTTTGAGTTGTTGATGCTGACTGGACATATAAAAGTCAGCTGCGATGAGTCTCCCCCACCAATCGTCTTCCTCTCCGGCGGGGTCTGGCAGGTGAGCCCCAGGCCGCGTGACGCGGTGCCTGCGAGGTCGTCCATTTGCGGCCTCCAGTGGGTAGCAGAGCCGGCGGACGTGGCGCCAGTGCTCGCCGTGGTGCGCGAAGACGAGGCGAGGCCCTGGAGCGGCTCATGGAGAACCGGCGGTGCAACAGCCCGAGGAGATTGGAGGGGCGGTGATCATCTCATCGGGACCTGCGCTGCACGACGGCTGAGAAGTGCTCGAACAGGTCGGCGCCGGCACCATCCCGTCTGGGTCAAGCTCGAGGAGTTTGGTGGCCGCCTTGTCGTAGACTGTCTCCTGACACTTCTTGTCGGTCGTCCGGCCCACCTCATAATCTCCGATGACCGGCGGCCACAGTGGCAGTACTAACCTTGGACTACGAGGTCGGGGAGGAGATCACGAGCCGCGGTGCACGGACCCGCCTCTGCGTGCGTGCAGGAGTACAAGTGGTGCCCAAACGCCGGCAGCTTCCCGAGCGGGCGCACACCGCAGTCAAACGATCACATCGCGTTCCCGTCGGCAGCCCCGGGCAGTGCAGTACGAGTACCTCCCAGTCCGGGAGAAGCACGACCTCAGTCTCTAGCAGCAAAGATCGTGAATTTCGGCCGGCGGCTGGCATGGCGGACGCAGTAGTCCGTGGACGGCGAAGAGGCGGGTGTACAACTGACGTGGCGGGACGAGCTGCAGCACGCGGCCGCGACGAGCAGCCCCGCGGGGTCGAGGCGACTGAAGCAGAGGACCGCGGCGAGCGACATGGTGATGGCCACGGCCGGCAATGAGCACGCAAGGTGTCCCTGGCGTACAAGGCGCTTGAAAATGTCTTCGTCAAGAGAGTCAACTCGCGGCAAGGCGTGAACCGCGTGGCCTCGATGTGTAGTATGTACTACCGACGTGGCATGTAAGGAGAGAGAAAATAGGAGCAAAACCACCTTCAATTCTCTCCAAAACCACCTAGGGTGAGATTTATACGGTTTTGCAAAGCTTAGGGGGGGAAATAATCCGGTTTTGAAGTTCAGGGGGTTATTGATCCATTAGGAAGGACTAGCTGAGTGCCCGTGCGTTGCCACGGAATATAACTTTACACGTCTCTCACCATCGTTATTCGCCGCCAATGTTGACCCAGCCTTGCTAGTTGTTTCATTGTTATCGACGAACCCACGATAAGCCTTCTTGTGGTCCTAGTAAACCCTCAAAGCGCTCATCCCACAAAATAATATGACCTCTTTCTTACAAAGTACTACCAAACCATATACATGTGGCTCAAACTTGAATTCCAGATATAAATACTTATCGTCATGAGTGAAAAAAAAGGATGTCCATGTCTTAATCAAATCTCGTATAGCTTGAGGAACACTGGCCACCAAGTAAACCACTATGATTGTAATTCCAAAAGCTTTACTATTGATAAAACCATATGAAACAGCAAGCGCAGATGGCAAATGAGTCTATGGCTCCATGCTAACTACAAACATGTACTTACGTAATAGTATTCAAAATGAATCTCTGTTCATGCCAAAAGTAAAAAATAGAAAAGGCTCAACAATACTGGAATACATTTAGAAAAGGTCCTCTTGCCTTAAGAGTGATAGTAAGCAGAGGTGATGGAACATGATTCAACGACTTGCAAGACCATGTTGATGAACAATTTAAGTAACCGATCTTGTCCTGAGTGAATTATCCTCCTGCTGTTGTACGCCTGCTTCTCACCCACCAGGATGGTGATGCGTACACTCGGGCTCGCCATCGCACCACCTCTGCTAGCGAGGGCATCAAGCAATTTTCATTGCTAGGTCATTTCCATAGCCGCAAGTGGGTGAATTATAAATATTGTCCAACTCAAAGGATGCACCTCTGTACATTATCTACCTTGAATAATGCTTAATTTCACATAAGAGTCTCCCTATTAACCATTTACTCTTTCAGAAGGAGAGATAATCTTATGAGTAAATCAACATGCTACGACAAATTGGATGTGAACAAATTCCATATTATTCGAGCTTACTAAACAATATGAAGGATATAGGAATGTCGTCGAAGAACCAAATTTCTTGTCTCCCTACACAAAAATTCATGAGCAGCTTTACCGCTGTGTACGCCTGCTTCTCATCCACCGGGATGGTGATGTGTACACTCAGGCACACCGTCGCGACCACCTCTGCTGGCGAGGGCATCAAACCCTTTTCACTGCTAGGTCAAGGCCATAGCTGCAAGTGGGTGAATTGTAAATATTCTCCAATTCAAAAGGATGCACCTCCGTACATTCTCTACCCTGAATAATGCTTCATTTCAGAAAAAGATTCTCCCTTTCACCATTAGCTCATTAGGAAGGAGAGATAATCTTATAGTAAAGCAATATGCTAAGACAAAATAAATGTGATCGGGTTCGTTCAAACATATTAAACATTATGAAGTACATAGAAATGCCATCCACGATCAAACACATTTAATTGCACAATAAAACTAAAACTTTGTGGATGGAGACTCTGGCATGCATGTCAGTATGGAAACAATAACAAATAGGTGAACCTGGCGCACAATAACTTCGCCTGAGTGCTCATGGTGTGCATTATGTGATCCGGAACAATTTAGCAGAAAAATAAAGGTGGACCAATGTTTACGGAGTACCTTATGTAGTTACGTTACTAAACTGCAATATGATACATGTTGTGAGGCCGATCAGACCGGCGGGAGCAACAAAGGCGGACGGAGGAGTCAACAACCTCGATGGACACCAGCTGTGAGGACGATCATCCAGCTGGCGACGGCCGCCACGAACAGCCAAGCAATCCTTCATCTACACAATTAGCATGACCATGGAGCACAGATAATCACGAGCTACTCATGTAGAAAATGCACGGCCAGTATGGATGACTGCTTAATATGGTAACAGGTCAATATGAAACAATTTGAATCAAAATGAAACAATTTACTGATTTATAGGAAATTATCTGGACAAAATATTGGTAGAAAAGAATTGCACATAACTTTTAAGAAACAAAGTTCTAGGGACTGATAGTCCCCTGTAAAGCTATTGTAAGTAATCATGTAGTGAACCATAATAGTAAACTGGAGATGTTGGATATTAAGATCATACCTTCTAATCCAGCACAAGCCACTAATCACTGGAATCATCTATTACAGTCAATCTACCTATGACCATATTTATTGAAATTTCCTTCGACAGCCAAAGGAATTCTGTCACGGCAGATGCTGTCCTTATGGCCCCAATGCAAGTAAAGTAGCCGCGGTTTCATCAAGTCAGGATTCTAAACACAACTCAGTCACAAATCGCATGGAGCACAAACACGACCTGCTATATTTCTCTGATTTTCATCATCGCAGCAGTAAAAGATTTAAGTCTGATGCTTTCCCTATTTGCCCAAAGTAACTAATTCCTAAGATAACAAGCACAACACACTCACCAATCCCATGGACTAAAGAAACTGCAGACACTAATTTCCACACAAAAATCACAGGCAGTACTAAACCATTTACCTCTTTGGCCATCCCGATGTGTTCTTCCTTGGCCTCACCTCATCCCCACTTGGTGTCCCTCGGAGGAGGCTCTGCCCATGATGGTGGGGATCCTAGGCTGCTGGGTAGGTAGATGGTGCGAGTCGGGGCCTGCCAGCGAAGTCCCTCTCCATGTCATCCCTACCAACCTCCGTTTGACAGGGGCGCTGAACTGCATACATCGACAGTGGCCACATCTGCTTTTCCTGACGATCCGGATCCAGTGGAACGGGATCGACCAGCACCGCCGCTGCGCTCCTCCTCCCTCCCTCCCTTCCCCCCCCCTCTCTCTCTGCAGGCAAAAGGCCTCCAACACCGCCACTGCGCTCCTGCTCCTCCTCCCTCCCTCTGCCCTCTCTCTCTCTCTCTCTCTGCGGGCGAAAGGGCCCCAGCACCGGCGCTGCTCTCCTCTCTCTCTCTGTGTGTGTGTGGGTGGATCGCAAGGTGTCGTGCGTGGGTACGGGACGTCGAGCACAACCGGCGGCGGGAGAGAGATGGGATCGGGGGTGAGGGTTCGGGGAGAGCAACGTAATGTACTCGGGAGTCAGGGAGAGAGACGTGATCTGGGGCGAGGGGTGGGGAGAGTGGGACGTGGAACGTGTGTGCATCTGTGGCGATGTTTTTTTCTGTTCCGAGCGGGGACGGGAGGGCGTGGCGGTTTTTTTTCTGTTCCGAGCGAGGACGGGAGGAGGTCCATGGGCCGAATATCGGATGAGTTGCCGGCTTGCGGGCTGGATTTTGTGCGGGCGTGTGGGACACTGCGGGATGGCTGTCGTACGAGGCGGGGGATGGAACGAGGTGGTCGAACCATCACGACGTTCGATCCCCTTTAGTAGTAGAGATTTGAGGGGGAAAACTATACTTTCTTCAAGAAAAAAATGTCTAGAAGGCCCGTCGGGCCGCAGCACCGGTCCCTGGCTGGGCCATCTGAGCGTGGCGCCGCTGCAGCCCACATCTAAATGAAATTACAGAGACGAGCGAGAGACTAGCTAGCTAGGGTTTACACTCTGCTCTGCTCTCCTCTCCTCTCCTCCGTCGAGCGGCGGCGGCCGGTCGTGGTCAAGCCTCAAGGTACCACCGTTTTTCGATTCTCCTCTTCTCTCCTGAGAGACCCCCTCCCTCCCTCTTCGTTTGTTGCGGTGGTTCCCCGATTCCACATGTAGATGCGTTTTTTTTTTCTGATTCGATTTCTTGTTCTTGATAGATAGGGGAAACCAAACCCGGTAGTATCATCCCCATCCATAAACTTAGTTATTAGTTAATGCTGTAAACCCGGTAGTATCTTGTTCTTGATAGAGGTAGTAAGTAAGCTTTTTGCCTGTATCTTCTTCTTGAACAGATATTAGATTGAACCCAACTCATCGGCTGTGGCAGGCAAAATGATTGGTTTCCCTGCTTTCTTTCTTGCCCAAGCAAGAGCTGCAAGTACTAATTAATTTGCATATATGCTCTGGATTTCATGTTACTGTTAATTAGCATTTCTTTGCATTCAGATTCAGCACGTTTCTTTGCATATATACGTACATGTTACCGAATAAGTTGGTTCAGATTCAGCACGTTTCTTTGTATTCTCTTAGTTATTAGTTCATTATTCAGGCTCTGCTTGCTACTTAATTATGGTGGTACCTAATTTAATTTAATGATGTGGCCTGCCTGTAGTGTCATTTTTCTTTCTAATAACAATCTAGAGACAGGTAAGGTGCTACCTAGCTAGCTACTTTAATAAATCTCTATGCTTATAAAACAACACACAATTAAGTTTTGTGGCCCTGTGAACCCAACTCATCGGCTGTGG
Organism: Triticum aestivum; assembly: GCF_018294505.1. Lineage (NCBI taxonomy): Eukaryota > Viridiplantae > Streptophyta > Magnoliopsida > Poales > Poaceae > Triticum > Triticum aestivum. The sequence goes on along the minus strand of NC_057795.1, from coordinate 5,055,211 downwards.
CTGGCAAAATGATTGATTTCCCTACTTTCTTTCTTGCCCAACCAAGACCTACACATACGTACTAACTAATTTGCATATATGCTCTGCTTTTCATGTTCGGATTCAGCAATTAGTAGTAATTCTGCTTGCCCTTATTCAGCCTATGCTACTTAATTATGGTTAATTTAACGATGTGGCCCACCTGTAGCATCATTTTTTCTTCCTAACAATCCAGAGACATATTAGGTGCTAGCTAGCTACTTCAATAAATCTCCATGCTTACGAACAACACACGATTAAGTTTTGGACAGAAAGTGCTCAAACTTCATCAGCAGTTGGAATTCTTCGTAATGAGTGTCTGTCGCCAGTGTTTCTCCATCTATCTTCACATGCATGCATTATCCTGATATTATATCATAGAAGTTTGAGTCCAGCTCTTTCGGTTGTTTTCTGAACCTTGATATATATTACCTGATGATTGGTACAGCTGAATTGAATTTGTTCCATGGAGGACCTACCGGAGGCTCTGCTGACAGAGATTCTCAAGAGGATCACCCGGACAAGTGATCTCAATTCTCTTTCCCTCGTGTCGAAGCAACTCTACAAGATAGAGGGGAATCAAAGGGGTGCTATCCGTGTTGGTTCCGGTCTTTGCACTGCTACAAAAGCACTGACATCATTGTGCGCCCGCTTCCCGAATTTGCGGAAAGTGGAAATCGATTACTCTGGTTGGATACCTGGACATGGAAAGCAGCTGGACAACAAAGGCCTTTCTGTGTTTTCATCTCACTGTTCCTCGCTGGTTGACCTCACCTTAAGCTTCTGCTCATGCATCGATGACTCTGGGCTTGGTTGCTTAGCGAATTGCAAGAAATTAGTGTCTCAGGCTGAACTCCACACCGCAAATAACTTTGATTGGGCTTTTTCTCGGTTGCAGTTGGTTGCACAAGTCTATCTGCTCTCCACCTTATTGGTTGCGAGAAAATTGACAGTGTAGAGTGGCTGGAATACCTTGGTAGGGATGGACCATTGGAAGAGCTTGTAGTGAAGAATTGCAAAGGAATCAATCATCATGACTTCCTAAAGTTTGGTTCAGGATGGATGAAGCTCCAGAAGTTTGAGTTTGAGGGCAAAAGAGGAAGATATGATAGTCTTACAGGTGATGTGGTCTATGACTCCTCGTACGATGCTCACAGCATGGATTTGTATGATTTCTGTTGTGAGAGTTTGAAGGATTTAAGGTTGGCGCGTATTAAAACTTGGCCGGAAATAGGACTTCGTGTTGTCCTAGGGAAATGTAAAGCATTGGAGACGCTTTGCCTTGAGTATGTTTGTGCCTAAATGACAATGACATGATTGCATTATCTCGGAGCTGCAACAATCTTAAAAGCATCTCACTTTGGCTCAACCTGCAGCTTTACTCTAGTGATGTCGGCTATTGTGAGACCAGGACGTCATTTACTGATAACAGCCTTTACGCTCTAGCCCTCAACTGCCGTATGCTTCAGACGGTAGACCTCAGCTTTACAGGATGTTCCCCTGACTGGCCATCAGAAATAGGATTCACACAAGAGGGTTTTCTGGCACTCATTCAGTCCTGCCCGATTCGTGTTCTTGTGCTAAATACCGCCAACTTCTTTGATGACGAGGGGATGAAGGGCCTCTCATCCTCACCACATCTGGAGACACTTCAGCTTATATTGTGTCACGCGGTAACTGATGCTGGGATGCGCTTCATTGCGCACACCCCAGGCTTGAGTAATCTCACACTTCAGTTGTGTCAATACATTACTGATGTTGGAGTGGCTGAACTGAGGCGTGCACATAAGTTAGAGTCTTTGGTCATTGAGTGTTGTGGTGAGGTCTCTCTGCAAGCTGCGCAGGGTGTCGCCAAGTCAGTTCACTACTCCAGCAACTATTCAGATGACCTTAGGAAGAGAATTGGCCTTGGCGGCTATTATTGAAGTGGTCTCCAAAATTTTCAGTATAAATTTGCTGCTGAAGACATTAAGTTGTTCCGTGTGCATCATTGGACAAGGTTGTGTGCATCATCCGACCTAGATTCACTTGTGTGGACTTTCTATTGCCTTCTACCTTTACTGTATAATTTTTCTGTATGACAGTCTAATGATGACCTTTGGATGGCATCTGGTGAATGAAACTTTAATACTGTAGTAGGCACCACTGGTGTATTACTGTCAACCGTAATTCTGGTTGCTTAATTTCTACTCTCTGTAACCGTTTTGAAACCGACATAAGTAGGCCCCAAGATTCCCTGTTTTTGCCGTGGAGGCACTATATGAGAGTTTGGTGTTACTTATTTGTATTATTTAAGCAAATGTCATGAACTATTTTTTCTCGCGGAAGTGATTTTGAAGACATATATATCTGCATGCTATGTTCGTGTGGCAATTTTTGTATGGATCGTTGTATTGATAATATTATGTCCAAGTTTTGATGGACACGTACAAAGGCGGCATGCTTGTTTTGATGATCTCAACTCTACTGGAGGATGTCTCAAAAGTATAGTGCTAGTTACTAGTATCATAAATGTGGATGTTTAGATTCCAAAATGACCTGAAGTTGTGGAACAACTGAAACTACTCAAGGTCTATAACATAACTGTGTGCTAATTACAGGTAGGTAGTAACATCATGTCTTTGCTCTGGACATCCAGCACAAAACAACATTTTGTTTTTACCTTTTTGAGGGGGTCACATCTCTTTATACCTATCATGTGTTTGCTTGGTACAAAGATTCATCTCTTTTTGAGGGGTTCTGATTTCTGAATCCTTTTATTTTAGTAACAAGACAGCACGTTGCATCAGTTCAGCTCGTAGGAAGAGCATTTGCCTTGTATTTGTAGCTCATCAAGATGCTACGTAATATGTGTTGTACTCCCTCTGTCCCATAATATAAGAACGTTTTTCAAACTGTTTTAGCTTAAAAAGTGTTCTTATATTATGGGACGGAGGGAGTACTTTATACTTGAGCTAAAATGAAACACGCGATTTTTACTGATTCCGTCAACCCACCTGAGGTTGCAACTTTTCTCCAGCTGTCTGTGTGACCATGATGCTGCTTGCTTCTAGATGCCTTGAATTCCACAAGAAGCAGCCAAACACACAAATTCCATCATGGCTAGCTTTATTGATTTAAAGAACAATTACATTCTTCACTAGTTGGCTAAGTAAAAAACCTAGAGGTTCATTGAGTACAAAAACTGAATTTTGCTAGCTCATGAGCTACAGAGTTTGCATCACTGTCTAAGGAATATTTCACAGGAGAATTAATCTGTCATTTTTTCCAAAGGAGAAAATAGAGGATAGATGGTGACACTGAAGAAGAAAATTTTGGCGTGTCGGATGTTAGACAGTACGCGGCCTGGTAGATGTATAGAAAGCGCTGGTAACCCACTTGAGTTTGTATTTTTCTTCAGTTTGTGTGGTCAAGATGCTGCTTGGCTGCACATGCTTTGAGTTCCAGAAGTTGCAGCCATGGCCTCATATTCCCTCGGACACATGACTTCCAGCAAGACTTTCGGTCCAGGATTTGTATTAAATAGAATTCAACAGTGAAACCTTTATTTCTACCACAGCTGGTGGATAGAATTGAAGCACGGAATTTTGCCGCAATTTGTAGTCGCGTTGCGCCACCAGTCATGAGTCGTTAACTCAAGTCCATTCAGTGCATGAGTTGCTGATGGAGAATTGGGAAATATATGAGCAGGCATGCGCCGTGGGTATTGCTTTCTAGGAATAAGTCCTGTGTCATTTTTTCATAGGAATGAGGACAGAAAATAGAGGAAGAGATGGCGACACACAAAATCACAACTAGCAAATTAGGTGCCAACTCAACAAAAAAAATCATCGAAAATCACCTCGGCTATTGCAATCACAGACATGCTAAGAACAGGACGTACAACCGTATCAAGAGCAGCTGCTTTTACCACTCGCCATCATTCCAAAACAATGGGAAGGGAAACGATGGCTGAGTCAAGGAACAGGTGGAAATACTGAAATAGAAGAAGCAAGAAGTTAACGTCTTGTCATCTTCTTCTTTTTCATACCAACGCACAAAGCACTTTGCTAGTACCAATAATGTGCACCGCCATGGTGATTTGTTCCACCGCGTATTTCAGAAAAATACGATCATAGACCCATGTTGTATTTCTTCAGAGATAAACTATGGAACACACACGGTTAATGGAAGGAAAGCGAAAATAGCATTGATGCGGATCAACTTAAGTGACTGTAGGTAAGAATCAACTGAACCGACAGTAGATAAGGTGGATGGGTCTGTTTTCCTATCCTGGACGATATAGAATCAACTTCAGTTAGAGTAGATAAGAATCCAAATACCCCGTAAAAGAAAAAAGATAAGAATACAAATAAAGCAAACTGAGCTGCATTATTATGGTTTTGTGTTCCATTTAGCAGAGTCTTGACCTGATTCTTGTGATTTTGTGATCCACATACAAATCGGAGCTAGCAGAAACGCAGAGGGCCCGAAGAAACTTGCTTCCCTTAGAGGCATCAACAACACAAGCATCGCAACTAACAGGGTACTCACCCATTCGGCTTTCGAGAGATCTGCTGTTGTGGCGAAATACCCATCTGCTCACAGGCCACACACTGTATTCATTTGGATTCCCAAGTTTCCTTTATTAGAAACACCAGTTTTCACTCTTCAGAGAGGTTCATTTACGTTGGGTAGTCCACATCTCTTCTACTACTATGATAATAAATACTACAGGAACCATTTCGACACCCTTCTGGTCCCGCACGCAAAAACCAGAAAAAACTCAGCGGCGAGAGAACCATAAGAAAATCATTGGCTGTTGTAAATAAATGGGCAGGAAGAAGCGCAGGTATGGCGGAAGCAGCTGGTTCAGGCTGCATTGCAAGGAACCAAAAAAGAAAACCCTAAACTCCATGGTAGTTCTGGTGATTTCGTCAATTTTGGCGTGAAAGGAACCGCAGGGTCTTCGACAAGACTTACACACCAATTCAAAGAGTCGTTGATCAATTAGAGCAGATGCAAAACACTTTGCTTGTCAAACTAAAACGATAAAGCATATCATAACAACTCAGTTAAGATCCCGGGGGGATACTGCGCCATTGGGACTTGGAATTAATGCAGCCATGAAGATCCCCAGACACCTAAAGATTTGTGATTAAATAGTTGGTTTTGTGGAGTATACATATTATATATATGATCTTTAACAGACCAAAGTGTCATTTTCAAAGTTATCAGCGAGCCATTGTGTTGGATGTTTACCGAAAGCACTAGTAGTAGAACCGAATCAACCCACTTGAGCTTCGACCTTTTCTTCAGTCAGTGTGCTCATGATGCTGCTTGGTTGTACATGCTTTGAATTCCACAGATTGCAGCCACTACCTCATTTTTTACTCAGACACATGGCTTCCAACAAGACTTAGAATCCACGATTGTATTAACCAAAACTGAACATAGAAACCTTTATCTTTTTATCATCAATGGAATTCCAGCATGAAATTTTCCCTGACAGTTAATCCTTTTTTTTCTATGTACGCAACTGAAAAGGGAAAAGGGAAAACGTTAGTACTGTAAGACAAGCTGCTTCTATTTCTTGATGGAATTGATACAATTGAAGCATTTACAAGTTGCATGGTAAGATAAACAAGAAATACTATGAAACCAATCAGAGGAGATACCATCAAATGAGAAGTCTGTGGCAATGTTTAACTCAAGTTCATCCACTGCATAAGTTGTAGCTGGAGGAGAATTGGTAGATATAAGTTGTAGCCTTCACCCTTCACTTGCTTAAAAAAAATAAGTCATGACTCGTGAGAAAGAAAAGGAGGAAGAGATGGCGAGACTGAAAAAAAAGGCAGCCCAACACTACCTACAAAGAGATAGCGACAGACACTGAAAAACAGTCATTCAGAAGCAGCTTCCACTCAGCTGCTATGCAGCTTCCACTCAACTCCTTTTCGAAAAGAAAAAGGCTTCCACTCAGCTGTTTTATGTTGAATGAGGACCTCATGAGAATGCACGACACACTGTTAAATACTCATCAACGGAGTTGCATTATGTATTGAATCATATCCCCCAACTAAACACATTACCGAAATTCCAGATGCAAAAACTAGGTAGCAAAATGAGACCTTTGTTGTACCTCTGCCTATCGCTGGTGCCGTGCCTTCTTCTCTTGGAAGAAGCACGTGCAACGCGCCATGGAGGGATCTTACTGAGGTCTCAACACATGGCCCTCCTCCACTGGAAAGCTACACTTGTGAGTCCACCGCTGCAGATGGGCTCCTGGCAGGAGAACACCAGCCCATGCAACTGGACGGGCATCATGTGCACGGCCATTCACCATGGCCGCCGCATGCCATGGATGGTGACCAACATCTCCCTGCCCGATGCTGGCATCCGTGGCCAGCTTGGTGAGCTCAACTTCTCAGCTCTTCCATTCCTCACATACATTGATCTTCAAAACAACAGTCTCCATGGTGCACTGCCCGCTAGTATCTGCTCCCTGTCAGCACTTTCGATACTTGACCTTACCTACAACCAGCTCACAGGAAAAAATCCCTATGAGATTGGTAACCTGCAAAGTCTCAGCTATCTTGGTCTCTCATTTAATAGACTCACAGGACATATCCCTGTGTCTCTGGGCAACCTAACAATGTTAAATGTACTTGTCATTCACCAAACCATGGTATCAGGTAGCATTCCTGAGGAGGTTGGAAGGCTTGTCAACCTACAAATTCTACAGCTAAGCAACAACACCTTAAGTGGTTTTATACCAAAAACCTTTGGAAATCTAACCCAACTAAGTGTTTTGCTCCTGTTTGGTAATCGACTTTCAGGGCCTATACCCCAAGAACTAGGCAAGCTAGTCCATTTGCAAGGTCTTTATCTTAATGCAAATGATTTTTCAGGTCCAATTCCAATCTCCATAACCAATGTCACTAAGCTGAACACACCTTTTCTCTTTGCAAATCAAATCACAGGTTCAATACCCCCAGAACTAGGCGACCTCAACATGCTAAACAAACTTGATCTCGATAGAAATGAAATAACAGGTTCAATACCACCAGATTAGGGAACCTCACTATGCTCAGTGAACTTTATCTCAATACAAATCAAATCACAGGCCCAATACCTTCAGAATTGGGCATCTTGCTGAATCTCCAGAGTTTAGACTTGTCCGGCAATCAAATTTCTGGCTCTATTCCTGGCGGCTTAGGAAATATAATCAAGCTAGTATTCCTCTCCCTCTCTGAAAATCGGATAACTGGTTCTATCCCCCAGGAAATTGGAAATCTGATAAACCTCCAGTATTTAATCTTGTCTCAAAATAAAATTTCGGGGTCAATACCAAAAACTTTTGGGAAGCTACAAAGCATCCAAGGCATGCTAATATTTGATAACAAATTATCAGGTTCTCTTCCTCAAGAATTTGGAGAACTCATCAGCGTCGTTGTACTTGAACTGTCTATCAACTCACTTTCAGGACCTTTACCAGCAAATATATGTTCAGGTGGCAGACTTCGATATTTCAATGTCCATTCTAATATGTTCAATGGCCCCAGTCCAAGTAGTTTAAAGACTTGTACAAGTTTGGTTCGACTTCTCCTTCAGGGGAACCAACTAATAGGCGATATATCTCAGCATTTTGGTGTGTACCCACAACTCATAAAGATGCACTTGGCATCGAATAGACTCTCGGGCCACATCTCACCAAATCTTGGTGCATGCACCCAACTAACAGTACTACATCTATCACAAAATATGATCAATGGTTCCATACCTCCAATCCTTTCTAAATTGTCCAACCTAGTAGAACTTAAACTTGATTCTAATAATCTTAGCGGTGAGATTCCACTAGAGATCTACACTTTGGCAAATCTATATAGCGTCAACTTATCATCAAACCAATTAACTGGATCCATACCTACACAGATAGAAAAGCTAAGCAATCTAGGAAACCTTGACATATCTGGGAACAGTCTAAATGGATTAATACCTGAGGAACTAGGGGCCTGCATGAACCTACGCTCCTTGAAGATCAACGGCAACCACTTTAGTGGGAGTTTGCCTGGTGCGATTGGAAATTTAGTAGGCCTGCAGACCATGTTAGATGTGAGCAACAATAACCTCAGTGGTGTCTTGCCGCAACAACTTGGAAAGTTGGAGATACTAGAATCTCTGAATTTGTCGCATAATCAGTTCAGTGGAAGCATCCCACCCTCCTTTGCAAGCATGGTGAGCCTGTCAACACTTGATGTGTCCTACAACGACTTAGAAGGACAAGTCCCAACAGCACGACTACTTCAAAATGCTTCAGAAAGTTGGTTTCTTCCCAATAAAGATTTGTGTGGTAACCTCTCTGGCCTGCCACCTTGTTATTCAACTCTAGTAGCTGGTCACCATAAACGGAAGACACTTGGTTTGCTTTTGCCAATTGTTCTTGTGGTGGGTTTCAGCATTGCTGCCACAACTATTGTCATAATAATGCTCAGTCACAACAGAAAACCACCAGAAACTGTTACTGCCGAAGCAAGGGACCTATTCTCAGTTTGGAATTTTGATGGAAGATTAGCATTTGACGATATTGTAAGGGCAACAGAAGACTTCGATGATAAGTATATCATTGGAACGGGAGGATATGGCCAAGTCTACAAGGCACAACTCCAAGACGGGCAGCTAGTTGCTGTAAAGAAGCTTTATCATACTGAAGAAGAGTTGGATGACGAAAGAAGGTTTCGCAGTGAAATGGAAATCTTATCACAGATCCGACAACGAAGTATTGTCAAAATGTATGGATTTTGCTCCCATCCAGCATATAAATTTCTTGTCTACGACTACATTCAGCAAGGAAGCCTCAACATGACATTGGTAAATGAGGAACTAGCAAAGGAACTGGATTGGCACAAGAGAATTGCTCTTGCAAATGATGTGGCTCAATATCTTATTTGCACCACGAATGCAGTCCACCTATAATCCATCGAGATATCACGAGCAACAACATCTTACTTGATACAACCTTCAAGGCTTTTGTCTCAGATTTCGGCACAGCAAGGATTCTTAAGCCTGATTCATCGAACTGGAGTGCACTTGCAGGAACGTATGGCTACATAGCTCCTGCTATGTACTGGTACTACTATAACCTTTCTTCTCACGTCAGAAGGACTCATCTGACGGAATTCTAATGTTTTTATTTTGTGCAGAATTGTCGTACACATATGTTGTGACAGAGAAATGTGACGTCTATAGCTTTGGAGTGGTTGTGCTAGAGCTAGTGATGGGGAAGCATCCAAGGGATCTATTAGATGGTACTTTGTCAAACGGAGAACAAGTCATACTGGTGAAAGATATTCTAGACCAACGACTGGCAACACCAACAACAGAAGAGAATAGGTTATCTCTGCTCATCAAGCTGGCCTTTTCTTGCTTGGAATCTTCTCCACAAGCAAGGCCAAGCATGCGGGAGGCATACCAAATGCTCATCAAGCGACCCTCCTCTAGTTCATGTTCCATGCCTTTCAGCGCACTTACGTTACAGCAAGTAAGGATGAGTTGATGACTCGTTGTATGTCTATGTATTTGCAGCCACTCTCCTGATAGACTAAAAGATCACCATCATGTGGCCGTGGTTTTTTCCCGCAAGGGTTTTACACGTAAAAATCGGTGTCCCGTGTTCTTGATATTTCTTTCTTTGCTCGCTTGCTGATTTCTAATAATGCACAAATATAATTTGTTTTGTGGGGTGCTTGTAAAATGTATGCAGTGTCTATGTTATATTTGTTTAGACATAATACCCACATACGACACGTTGTTTTGGCTGTTCTCTACATTCTACAAGGGTACTTGATATGGTGTATTAATATTTCTACATTTATCTACTAACTGGCGTGATATCAGCGGTCACGCTTTATTGTTCTCTAGGAATCAAGGTAAAATACATTGGACCAAGCAGGAAAAATCACAATGATCAAGTGGTCGATGTTTAAACAGGAAAAAAATGAATGCAAACACACAAAGCTAGGTGCGTAAAAAAGGAAAATTACCACAGTACTATGTAAAAGGACTTACAGAGGATTGTAGGGCAGGAGTATGAAGTTCTGGTCCTTGTGATAGAGCATTCTATCCAGGAGTATGTAGTCCTTGTCCCTAGGATGGAACAACAAATAATTAACTACTACACTTAAATTCAAGCATTAGTTGGCGAAATTGACATGGAACAAAGATACAACCTTCTTTTTCTTCATGTTGGAACTAATCTTGTTATTAGTGCTAGGATTAGATCATGTTTATTTTTGTCTGCATGGATGTGTTGGTTAGCAACGTGCATAGAGCTCTATAGAGTCTCGGCGACCAAGTTGCGTAGCAGATGTGTTGAAGAAAGGAGCGGATGCAGTTAGTTGTGGCCTGCACCGACCGCCCGAGCCCTTAGCCGTGATCTGTAGAAACTTGGAATAGACTCGAGCTTGTACGTGTGTTAGTTAGTTGAGCAATGAGCGGATCAAGCCGATAGGTGTGTCTTGACTCCACTGAATATATATAGACTATGTTCAAGATGCAACCAGTCTAATCTACACGGACACACAGCTGACCATGCACAGGCACCACTCGTAGCTACCAAAGTATGGAATCAATAGTAATAATTTGCACGATTTTGACTACTTGTAGATTACAAAGGGCATACCTGGCAATATTGGCGTTTTGGGTATTACATGGGAATCAACACGTAGGTGGGCTGGCAGACGTACAGAAAGCCCTTTAACTCACTTGTGCTTGGAATGTTTCTTCAGGTTGTGTGGTCATGGTGCTGCACAATTCAACACTGAAACCTTTGTTTTTACCACTTCTGGTGGCTAGAATTGCAGCACGGATTTTCCACAATTTATCGTTCCATTGCGTCACCATCATGGGTCCTTGGGCTACATATTTCGTTCCATGTACCAGCTGAAAAGCCAAAACGGAAACATTTCAGAGAATAGCTCAAGACAAGCTGCTCCAATTTCTTTATGGAATTCCCGGAACTGAAGCAGTTACAGGTTACATGATCAAATAAAACAAAGAAATATTATCGCACCAATCACAGAAGATATATCAAATAAACACTCTACTGCAATGTTAACTCAATTCCATTCAGTGCATAAGTTGTAGGCAGAGAAGAACTCAGAAAGATATGATCAGTAGGCGTACGCCGCGGGTATCCTTCTATCCCTGGCCCCTGCCTTAAATTTCTTTCCAAATAATTCCACAGCATGAGGAGAAAAAGAGGAAGAGATGGCGACGCCGAAGAAGAAAAACAGGCAGCCCAGCAGCATCTATAGATAGATGGTACAGTCACTGAAGAAGGAAAAACAAGCAACCCAGCAGAACCTAATAGCACCAATAAAGAGACAGTGACATACACTGAAGAACAGTCATCCAACAGCAACTTCCACTCAACTCAATAATGTGCTCCAACTGTGCACCACCATGATGGGACTTCTTCCACAATACTGTTGCCACCAGGAATATTGGCATGTTGGATGTCACACAGCCATCAATGTTGGATGTCGCACAGCAATCAACACGAACAGACTTCAGAAAGTGCTAGTAGTAGAAGTTTACCGAATCAACCCACTTGAGCTTGGAGCTTTCCTTCAGCTTGTGTGGTGAAGATGCTGTTGGAGTTGTGTCGAATATAGTGTACAAGGTAGGTTACAGTTGGACTTGTAGTTGTATTGTGTTTACATAGGATGTGGAGTCGTGTCCTAGTAGGACACTTGTATCCTAGGCCTCTCATATATAGCGGGGGTAAACACACGATGTAACCTATGCCAGCATAATAGCACAGGCGCGCAAGGGGGAGCCGGCGGCGTGTGCCGGCGCCCGGGTGGCCGGTGTGCGGTATTGCGACGGTGTCACGGGGAGGAGCGCCTGTAGTCAGGCCCCGGGATGTAGCATATCGGTGAACCTCGTTAACAAATCTCGGTGTCGTGCTCGTGTGATTGCTTGGTCCTCGGATGATCGACGGAGTGCCTCGAATTTATTCTAACAAGTGGTATCATGAGCTAGGTCGTTCGAAGGCTGTGGATCGTTGGTCTAGAGGATGAAGAAGCAATCGATGCCTAGGCGGTGGTGAGTTGCAGCAGTAGGTCGTGATCGGCGACTCGGCAAGATGCAGCGACGTGTCGCGCGCGGACAGGCAGGCAGCAGGTCAGGATGCTGGCTGCGAAGCGCAAGGCGCGTGGCGTCGGCCGCAGGAGGAGAAGCCGTACGAGTACGAGTGCAGGCAGGCAAGTCACAGGCCAAGCGGCCGCTGGTGCGCGTGTATGCGTGCGTACGGAGGCGTGCAAGACCAGGGTCGTGTACATCTAGGTACTGATTGAGATTTGTTTTGGACCAAAAGAGAGGACCGAGTCCTCATTGGCACGGGAAGAGGCAGATCGAATCAAAGGAAAGAATCCATCGTATATGCATCCATCGGAATTGGCAGAGGCGTTGGCAAAGCAATTACTAGCATTGGAAGTTATGCCTGTGAGCTAATACACGGTAAGTACAAGAAGGATTTTTTTTTGGTACGAATTTGCTACTGGTGCATCTTTTGTACTTGAGCACGTGTTGGAAGCTCGGTTTTTTTTCACAAGGTCAGCTGTACGAAGAATCATGATGTCATCGGACATCGAGTTTGAGGTGGAGAAGTTCGATTGGACTGAAAACCTTGGGTTATGGCAGACAATGGTGGAAGATTTGTTGGCACAACAGGAATGCTTGAGGGCGTTGCAGGAAGTCATGCCAGCTAATATGGAATTATGTGTGATGGATGGAAATTCGCGGAAGACGATTTGGGAGCCTCGAGCATGTCATGCAGTCGAATAAGGTCGGCTGGGTCAGACTTGGACAGTCTGACGGATCGACGTAAGTCGGTTGGTACAGAAGACGGTGGTGGGATCGGCGATGACGACATAGGAGCGTGATGCTGATGGTGACTGACTTCTGGGCGTGGAAACACGTGGCGCAGGCCCTGAGGGCTTGTGTGGCTTCGACAAGACTATGGCGCGGGGTTGATTCAAGACGGTGCACATGAGAGCTTGGAGTCGACGAGGCGCGGGGTGGCAAGTACAACCACCATGGAGTCATGTTGAAGGTGGAGCTGGATTGAGGGGCTACGGTGTAAGGATCCTGAGAATCGAAGCCTATTCAGCGGAAAAAAGCGAGTAACACGCAGTTCGGACTGGAGCCCAGTGGTCTGATGAAAGTGTGAAACTCGTCATCGGTCGGTGATGATCGGTGGTACTCTGCAGTGGGGGTTGAGTGGTGTGGTTTTGCGACCCTTAAGACTCGACCGGGACAGCGGAGGCTCGACGCGATAATAGCGGCGAGGCGTGCGGTATGCACGGGACATGGAGACAGGCCAGGGATCTGGTGGTCATACATGTGGTGAGACAACTGCGAATTTGACTCGGGATGACTACAAGCAACGGTGAAATTCCTTCATGTTTCAGATAGGCGGTTATGAAAGGAGCGGTGATGTTGAGTTCAGGTAACTCTTATGTGTAGCGCCCAGTATGTGAGTTGTTCACTTTCACGCAGGTCGGTGATCGGTGTCTGATGGCGTTGGACTGATACTCTGAAAGTTGGGAGCACAAACTAGAGTAACAAGGAACTTAATTTTGCTCAAGTGTTGACCGTGGTCAAGAGAAGAAGGAACTACAAGTTGCAGGTGGAGTCATATAGAGTCTTTGGAGGTAGCAGCGGTACTCATGGAATAAGCTCAAGTCCAATGTACATGGAAATTTGACGCATGTACAAATCCAGGGTGGTGGAGTATATTCGCCAAGGTGGAGTTTGTCCCACATCGGTTGTGGGGGGAGACATAACACGACTTATAAGGACGGGGGTGTCCCCTCCTAACAGGCTAGTCTTCTGGGGGGAGAGGGCCCAAGGCCTATCATAAGTCGGCGTTGCTCTCTGGTTGGGCCTGGTTGACGCATGTGGGTCGGAAACGCTGGTGATAGCGGACCCGGGATTGCGTAACAGATGCTGCTTGGCGGTACAGGCTTTGAATTCCACAAGTTGCGGCCACTGTCTCATTTTGCCACAGACATATGACTTCCAACAAGATTTGGGGTCCAGGATTCGTATTAACCAAAATTCAGCACTTAAGCCTTTATTTTTACCATCGAAAGGATTACAGCATGTAAATCTCCGACAGTTCATCATTGTGTTGCACCAATCACTGAGTCCTTGAGCTAAATCTTTTGTTCTATGTACCTGCTAAAAAGCTTTAAGGGAAACATTTTAATAGCTTAAGGCAAGTTGCTTCAATTTCTTTATGAAAGCATTTACATGTTACATGATCAAATGAACAGGAAATACTTTCAAACCAATCGCAGGAGATGCCATCAAATGAAAACTCTACTGCAATGTTAACCCAAATCCATTCAGTGCATAAGTTGTAGTTGGAGAACTGGGGAAGGTATGATCCTTAGGCGCAGTGGGTACCCTTCTATGCCTACCACCAATTCTTTTCATTTTCCCACAGGCATGACGAAAGATAGAGAGGAAGAAGTGTGCTTGCAGTGCAGGGTGAGGTGCACACCATCCTTCGTTCCTGCACAACAAGAGTCAGCCAGCACCACCTGCATCTCTCGTTTCACCTCAGGAAGGAGACGATGACGATAAAGAACTGTAGATACACCTCATCGCAGGAGATGCCTTTACATTTGCAGTGCTGCCTGAAACTAAACCACCAGGCTTAGAAATTTAGTGCTTGCTTTCGTTCCTACACAAGAGGAAGAAGTGTGCGCATTGCAGGGTGAGGTGCACTCGTTCCTACACAAACAGAGTCAGCCAGCACCACCTATGTCTCTCGTCTCAACCCAGCCAGGAGACCATGATGTTGAAGCACTGCAGATACTATATGCTGGTGTTTGCCATTGCAGTGCTACCTGAAACAACCCGGCTTGGGGATTCAATGCCTGAAACAACCACTCGAAGGAAATTTAGCAGCTAAACATAATAGTTGGATAATCAGAGACCTCTTTTACACGTCAAGTTTGGTTGACAGTTATGCAGGCAAGCAAACATTGGAAAATTTTAATCTGCTTTATGACAAGGTTCCATATGTGTATATACTTATACTCACTAGAGAATGACTGAATGAAAAAAAAACAAGTAATTTACTACTACCACACTGATGCCTTACTTTGTTTCAAGCATTGGTTGGCGAGATTGGCATGTACCATACAACCTTCTTTTTATTTTTATCAGAAAAATAGATACGCTTCTTATTCACCTCAAAACTCAACTCGGCTAGTGCAATCACAGACATGCTAAGAACATGTTGTACGGCCATATAGAGAACAGCTCCTTTCATCACTCGCTATCATTTTCAAACAAGCAATGGGAAGGCACTCGGGAAACGACGGCTGAGCCGAGGAGCAGGTGGAGAGAGGAAGCGAGAAGAAAGTTGATGCCTAGTTTTGGCATCTTTGGGGGTTTTTCGTAGCAAGGCACCAATAAGTGTGCTAGAACAAATCATTTTCTCCAACTGTGCACTGCCGGGGCGATTTGTTCCATGTTATTTCTTCAGAGATAACTGCAGGATAAACATACATAGCTAATATAAGGAAAGCAAAAATAGCATTGATGCAGATCATGGCTAAATTAATTCACATCAAACGGGTGTCTGAATCTATATTCATATCCTGGACGGTCGAGGCATAAAGCAACTGAAGTGACAGTAGTTAAGAATCCAAATAAGCAACTGAGCTGCATTACTGCGATTTTGGGTTCCATTTAGCAGCCTCTTGATCTGATTCTTGTGATTCTGTGTTTCATAACCCTCAGGTGTATTCTTTTCAAAGTTATCAAGGCGGTGTACTGAAGCAACCTTTGCATACATAACTGTAAATGTACTGCAGTTTTAACTGTTTACTACAGTTTCTGCTATGTTGTAGTGTGCAATAAAAAAAGTATGGAAGCAATAGTAATGCTTTGCACCCTTTTGATATCTCAGAAATTACAAAGGGCATACCTGGAAATATTGGCGTGTTGGATACTTGGATGTTGCAAGGCAACCAACACATATAGAAAGCACCAGTAACCCAGCTTGGACTTTTCTTTTTCTTGAGCTTGTGTGGTGAAGATGCTGCTTGGCTGTACAGGCTTTGAATCCTCAGGCTTTGACCGTGTTGTGCCACCAGTCACGAGTCCTGAGCTAAATCTTTTTGTTGTATGTACCAGCTGAAAAGTGAAAAGGGCAACATTTTAGAGAATAAATAAAGCGGGTACATGTTACACGATCAAATAGACAAAGAAATAATGTCAAACAAATCACAGGAGGTGCCATCGAATAAAAACTCTACAACAATGTAAAACTCAAGTCCATTCAGTGCATACCTTGTAGACGGGGCCGTGTGTAACCTTCTATCCATGTTTTCAATTGCTTTCTATGAATAATTCCTGTGTCATTTTTCCACAGGCATGAGGAAAGAAAAAAGAGGTCGAGACGGTGACAGTGAAGGGAAAAAAAACAGGCAGCCCAGCGGTAGCTGCCAGAGCAAAGAAAAAAGAGGCAGAGATGGAGACACTGAAGAATAGTCATCCAGAAGCATCTTCCACTCAACTGTTGTGTGTTGACCGACTAGGGACCTCATAACAATGGATGACACACTCTTGAATATTCACCAGCAGTTTGTCCACGGAATCACATCCCCTAACCAATACACAACAGGCAAACACTAGGCCGCAAAATGGGATCTTCCTCAACACCATTGTTGTACCTCTGCCTACTGCTCATGCCGTTCCTTCTTCTCTTGCAAGAAGCACATGCGGACTGCCGGGGCGACGTTACAAAGCCAATCCTCGTGTATTCTATATCGTGTTATTAGATGGCAGATCTTTCACTCTAGTGTAGACTCTGAAATTAACGTGCAGGTGAGGTGAAAACATGATATCATGTACTCTCTTGTAGTCTTGTGTGTGTGGAAAGGACGAAGACTTGAGCAGGATGCAAATTACAGGCCTGTACATCACCATTATTTGATTGGCCTGTGCACATGTACAGAACGCTCAACTGGCACTTGTGCTGCACAGCTAACGCGCACATGATAGAAGCACCAGCTTCGACTCAATTGGCTTGTCTGTTGACTAACTTAATTACGACCTCATAACAGTGGACAACATATGTTAATTATAAATAGGGCTGCTGTGCACTCACATCCCCCAACCAAACACAACATGGGAACACTAAGCAGCAAAATGCGAGCTTTGTTCTACCTCTGCTTCGTGCCGTGCCTTCTTCTCTTGCAAGAAGTGCATGCGGCACGTCATGGAGGGATCTCACTGAGCTCCCAACGCATGGCCCTTCTCCACTGGAAAGCTACACTTACAAACCCATCGTTGCAGATGAGCTCTTGGCAAAAAGACACCAGCCCCTGCAACTGGACGGGCATCGTGTGCACGGCTGTCCATCATGGCGGACGTGTGCCCTTGGTGGTCACCGACATCTCTCTGCCAGACACTGGCATCCATGGCCAGCTTGGTGAGCTCAACTTCTCAGCTCTTCCATTTCTCACATATATTGACCTCACCAACAACAGTCTCCATGGTGCGCTACCCGCTAGTATCAGCTCCCTGACAGCACTTTCAGTACTTGGCCTTCACCACAACCAGCTCATAGGGAAAATTCCTTATGAGATTGGTGGCATGCAAAGTCTAAGGTTGCTTGAGCTCTCATTTAACAAGCTCACAGGACATATCCCTGCATCTCTGGGTAACTTAACAATGTTAAATTATCTTGTCATTCACCAAAACATGGTGTCAGGTCCCATTCCAGAGGAGATTGGAAGGCTTGTCAGCCTACGACTTCTACAACTAAGCAACAACATCTTAAGAGGCATGATACCGAAAACCCTTGGAAATCTGACCAACCTAAATACTCTGTACCTATTTGGTAATCAATTTTCAGGGCCTATACCACAAGAACTAGGCAGGCTAGTCCATTTGCAAATTCTCCAGCTTGACTCAAATGATTTTTCAGGTCCAATTCCAATCTCCATAACCAATCTCACCAAGATGAACCAACTTTCTCTCTCTGAAAATCAAATCAATGGATCTATACCCCTAGAACTAGGCAGCCTCATTATGTTGAAAATACTTTTTCTCTACAGTAATCAGATAACAGGTTCAATACCTACAGAGCTAGGCAACCTCACTATGCTTAGTGAACTTTTTCTCTATAGAAATCAAATCACCGGTCCAATACCTTTAGAATTGGGCACCTTGCTGAATCTCCAAAATTTAGACTTGTCCTTCAACAAAATAACCGGTTCCATTCCCCAAGAGATTGGCAATCTAATTAACCTCGAATATTTAGACTTGTCTCAAAACCAAATTTCAGGATCCATACCAAAAACTTTTGGTAAGTTGCAAAGCATCCAAACAATACAAATATACGATAACAAGTTATCAGGTTCTCTTCCTCAAGAACTTGGAGATCTCACCAGCCTTGTTCGACTTGCGCTGTCTAACAACTCACTTTCGGGACATTTACCTGCAAATATATGTTTAGGCGGCAGACTTCAAAATCTCCATGCCTTTTCTAATATGTTAAGTGGCCCCATTCCAAGGAGTTTAAAGACATGTACGAGTTTGGTTCAAATTGACCTTGATTCGAACAAACTAACAGGAGATATATCTCAACATTTTGGTGCGTATCCACAACTCATATGGATGAGTGTGACGCCCGGGTAATTAAGCTACAGTGATCCTCTGCTAATGGTGCCACGTCACCTCGTTTATAGTTGCTAATCTCGAGTTAGTTCGAAACCGATTCAAATTCAAATTCAAAAATAGGCAAACAATAAAAGTTTTCAAATATTAAAACTAAAATGTTCGGAGTGAACCGAATAATGCATAGGTAATTATGGTGGAGAAACCACACCTTTATAAAATGTTTAAATAATCTAAAATGAATAAAACAGTAGCAAAACCGATATTTAAATGCTTTTATAAATAAATAAAATACTAAACTAAACTGTCTTGGGATAAAACCTTTTGTGGCAGTGGGTTTCATGGTATTACTAATTTAGGGATCATTTTAATATTAAGTAAAAAGTAAACTTAAAAGAAAAGAAAACACAAAAACAGAAAGGAAAACTAACAAAAAAAAGGAAAAGAACCCCCCCCCAGGCCAACTGGGCCTTGGCCCAACCAGCTGGCCACCAGGCCGACTAGGCCGGCCCGTCCCCACTCCCCCATAACCCCCTCCACACCTAGCCCAGCCGGCCCACCCCCGGCTATAACCCCCCCCCCACTACCAGAAACCCTAACCCCATTTCCCCACTCTCCCCACGATTCCTCCCCCCACGAAAATATCCCCCTCTCCCCCGACTAGATCGGGATCGAGGGAGGAGGACCTCGCCGCCGCCCGGAGCCACCCCTCCGTCGCTGCCGTCCTCCTCATCTCCGCCTCGGCCCCGCCGCCTCACCCCTGCGCCCGATGCAAGCCGGCGTCGGCGCCGCCCCTCCCGGACTCCTCGCCCCTCCTCTCCCTCACGCGGCGCCCAGGTGAAGCCGCGGCCTCGCCTCGTCGTCGACCCGACGCCATTTGCCGTCGCTGCCACCTCGCCCCCGTCGTCGATCTACCTCGTCGGACCGCCCCGAGCCCACTGCCCTAGTCCCTACTCCCCCACCGTGAGCTCCCCCCCTCTCCCTCGCGCTCACCTCGGCCGTCCCGACGCCCGCGCACGACCACCGCGCTCCGGCTGCGCACTGGGCTCGCCCGACCCGCGCCTGTTGCCCCCGACCACGTCGCCGTGCGTCCCCGCCACCGCAGCTTGCCGTCCCGGCCGCCTGGCCGGCGCCGTGGCCTCCGGCCCCGCCTTGCACCCCTCCGTGGCCTCGCCGTGGCCACGAACCACCACCGCATCCTGCTCCGGCCGGCGCCCCCTGGCCCCGTGCCCCGGCGGCCTCGTCCCGCCCTGCGGGCGAGTGCTCGCTCGGGTGCGCCCGCACCCGCTGGACCAAACTGCCAAGGCCATGACAGATGGGCCCCACGGCCCCACGCCCAGAACGGTTTAAAAAAAATAATAAAAAAAGTAAAATTAATTAAATAAAATTTATTAATAAAAATAAAAATGATTTAATAAAATTAATTATTAATCAATTAATTATCTAATGAATTAATTAAGTTAATTAATCCGGTTTAATTAATTTAGTTAACTAGTTAGGTTAATTAAATAGTAATTAAATTAACTAATCTATAATTAACCTAAACAGAGTATGACAGGTGGGTCCCATTGGACCCACGCGTCAGTTTGACCCAGTCAACCCCTGTTGACTACTGATGTCAGCATGACGTCATGCTGACGTCATAAATCCATTTTCCGAATTAATTAAATAATTAAATAAATTCCAGAAATTAATAAAATCTTTAGAAAATCATATCTTTTAATCCGTAACTCGGATTAAAATATTTTCAACATGAAAGTTGCTCAGAACGACGAGACGATTCCGGATACGCAACCCGTTCGTCCGCCACACCCCCCTAACCTATCGAACTCGCAACTTTCCCCCCCTCCGGCTCCTCTGCCCGAAAACACGGAACCCCGGGAATACTTCCCGGATGCTTCCCCCCCTTCACCGGTATCACCTCCTACCGCGTAGAACACGTCTAGCTCTGCCTGTTATCCTGTTATGCACTTGCTTGCTATGTATTTACTGTTTCTCCCCCCTCTTCTCTTCGGTAGACCCCGTGACGAGGCTGACGCCCCAGTTCGACTACGGAGTTGACGACCCCTCTCTCTTGCCAGAGCAACCAGGCAAGCCCCCCCCTTGATCACCAGATATCGCCTATTCTCCTCTATACTGCTTGCATTAGAGTAGTGTAGCATGTTACTGCTTTCGTTAATCCTATTCTGATGCATAGCCTGACATTGTCGCTACATCTGTTGATACCTTACCTGCAATCCTAAATGCTTAGTATAGGATGCTAGTGTTCCATCAGTGGCCCTACACTCTTGTCCGTCTGCCATGCTATACTACTGGGTTGTGATCACTTCGGGAGGTGATCACGGGCATATACTATATACTTTACACTGTTACATTACCTGTGATACTGTTCGGAGTTGGGGGCTGAAGGGGCAGGTGGCTCCATCCCGGTAGAGGTGGGCCTGGGTTCCCGACGGCCCCCGACTGTTACTTGGTGGCGGAGCGACAGGGCAGGTTGAGACCACCTAGGAGACAGGTGGGCCTGGCCCTGTTCGGCGTTCGCGGATATTTAACACGCTTAACGAGATCTTGGTATTTGATCTGAGTCGGCTACGAGCCTATACGCACTAACCATCTACGTGGGAGTAGTTATGGGTATCCCGACGTCGTGGTATCAGCCGAAGCACTTCGTGACGTCAGCGACGGAGCGGCGCGCGCCGGATTGGACTGCGTTAAGCCACTTCTTGTATGGAGGTGCTAGGTTCTGCTTCCGGCCGCCCTACGCAACGTGCAGGTGTGCTCAGGGCGATGGGCCCAGACCCCTGCGCGCTTAGGTTTAGACCGGCGTGCTGGCCTCTCTGTTTGCCTAGGTGGGGCTGCGACGTGTTGATCTTCCGAGGCCGGGCATGACCCAGGAAAGTGTGTCCGGCCAAATGGGATCGAGCGTGTTGGGCTATGTGGTGCACCCCTGCAGGGAAGTTAATCTATTCGAATAGCCGTGATCTTCGGTAACAGGACGACTTGGAGTTGTACCTTGACCTTATGACAACTAGAACCGGATACTTAATAAAACACACCCTTCCAAGTTCCACAGACAACCCGGTGATCGCTTTTCCACAGGGCAACGAGGGGAGGATCGCCGGGTAGGATTATGCTATGCGATGCTACTAGAGATGCTACTTGGAGATGCTATTT
Organism: Triticum aestivum; assembly: GCF_018294505.1. Classification (NCBI taxonomy): domain Eukaryota; kingdom Viridiplantae; phylum Streptophyta; class Magnoliopsida; order Poales; family Poaceae; genus Triticum; species Triticum aestivum. The sequence continues at coordinate 5,033,332 of NC_057795.1, read as the reverse complement.
GGAGATGCTACTTGGAGGACTTCAGTCTACTCTCTTCTACATGCTGCAAGACGGAGGCTGCCAGAAGCGTAGTCTTCGATAGGACTAGTTATCCCCCTCTTATTCTGGCATTCTGCAGTTCAGTCCACTGATATGGCCTTCTTACACATATACCCATGCATATGTAGTTTAGTTCCTTGCTTGCGAGTACTTTGGATGAGTACTCACGGTTGCTTTCTCCCCCCTTTTTCCCCCTTTCCTTTCTTCTGGTTGTCGCAACCAGATGCTGGAGTCCAGGAGCCAGACGCCACCGTCGACGATGACCCCTACTACACCGGAGGTGCCTACTACTACGTGCAGCCCGCTGACGACGTCCAGGAGTAGTTAGGAGGATCCCAGGCAGGAGGCCTGCGCCTCTTTCGATCTGTATCCCAGTTTGTGCTAGCCTTCTTAAGGCAAACTTGTTTAACTTATGTCTGTACTCAGATATTGTTGCTTCCGCTGACTCGTCTATGATCGAGCACTTGTATTCGAGCCCTCGAGGCCCCTGGCTTGTATTATGATGCTTGTATGACTTATTTTATTTGTAGAGTTGTGTTGTGATATCTTCCCGTGAGTCCCTGATCTTGATCGTACACATTTGCGTGCATGATTAGTGTACGATTGAATCGGGGGCGTCACAAGTTGGTATCAGAGCCGACTGCCTGTAGGAATCCCCCTTCCAACTCCTTGGCCGAAGTCGAGTCTAGTCGTTGAAAAACTTTTACTAACATGGCTGTGTGGCCCATGGGCCCACGTCGCCATCGGGTGGTATTAGGATCTTTTATTCCTCGACCTTTACTCTGGGACTCTGAACTCTCTTCTATTCGGGTTAAACGAATTTTCTAAAATCTAACATTAGGTTCTCGAACCACTTCACCCGGAGAGCCCCTTATTACTGATGATCGTCTGCTGCACGTGAAGACCCTGAAGATACTTTCCGCTGTTAAGCCGAGAACTTGTGTTCATCGCGTTTGCAATTCCCCTTCCACCGTCAACCCTTATGGGTAACTACTTACAGTTGTTATTCTTATATCATCCCCAGTTGGTCTTGTTATTACAAGATACCCTGAAAAACTCGTCGTGGTTTCGATAATCCCTTGAGCTTACTGCCTTGCTGTTCCTTGTCACCTGAATACCCCTACGGTTAATTCTCGCACTTATCGAGTATCCGCTCATTCCCCAGTTGTTCATGTGTTTCACAAAAGTCTTCAAAATACTATTCGATCTTCCGAAAATCCTCTAGAGCCTTTGGCTCTTGAAATTCTTGCCTGCTTGCATTATGGTTAATCCCATAAGTCTCGTAGTCCTAATGACATTCCTTGTCATTATCATTTTGAGTCTGTTGACTCAATATGTTTGCGAATACACGCAGTCATCATTGATCCTTATAAATTACTTTTCCGGCTAAGCTGCCATTCTTTTAACTGGGACTGGTTCCCGACCAATCCAATTGTCATTGATTGTACCCTAAGGCTATTCAACTTATCCATCCCTACTCAGAGCATTGCTTCTGATCCTTTGTTTTGGAAATCGAAATTCCTTTATTATCTAAGCATCGAATCATTCCGATGTTCTATAATATGATGCCCGTGCATTCTTCTTCGTCTGGTTGAGTACCGATGCTCACGTCAGATCCCTTGTGGACCACCAGATCCTTTGTTGGATTTTATCTGACAACGCCCTTCATATTCAATAACCTTGTGAGCCTTTCCTCTGATACATAATGCCTTTGGTAAATTGTATCCTTTGCTTTCTCAACCATGCTCTGCCTTTGAGCTTGAGTTAATTACTTCTGAAGATTTGGTATATGATTCTAAGATGCCCCAATGGGTTGAACCTATGCCTTCCTTAATAGGTGTGAACTCGAAAGTTTTCACGAGTCGTACTCTTCTGGTATTTTGCCAGATAAAATTTCAAAACTACAACTTCATTGAGCGCGAGAAGTGAATGAAAGGTTGTGCATTGGAGAAGTGGGAGTCGACCTTGAACTTTGCGTTCATGCCCATGGACACGATGTACATCTTCTCATCGAAGTTTCTTTTAAAATCAATTATTCCCTTGGTATAAGTTCATCTTATATCTGAGATCTGGCCTTTTTGCAATCGTGGTTCTGACCATGTTCTCCTGTAAATACCTTTTCTCGGACAAGTTTAAGCACTTGTCTTCTACAAAGCAATACCCTATTCCAACCTCTACTTTGATCTATCGTCGAGTATTACCCCCCCTGGAATCTCGAGATTATCATGGAACTGCATAACTTCTTATGAGTTCTTCATCAAGTGCTACCTTCCCACTGATTCCAATTTTTCCACGGGCTCTGAGTTATTAGACACTCAAAGACACCGATAACTGAACCGAGTCCGCACTACGGTTCAACAACTCTCCAGTAAGCTTCTATAAGTACGAGTTTGTACCCGATCACGCCATTCCTAGCCTGTTTGGCTATATCATTATCTTGATGATTCCAAACTGTGCTACCTGATCCTTATTCTCGGAGCACCAATTTGCGACGATAGCTAAGCTTACGTCGATTTTCCTCGTCATACCCTTTCACCTTAAACAACCAGCTTGAGTTCGAGTTTGTGTCGTAACTGTGGTTCCAATAACCTCTTGCTTCATCATTCCTCTGACTTGATGTCGTCGCGGGTTGATTACATCTGCATGAAACCTCTCAACAAATGTGTCGTGATAATCATCAACCTTATGAGCTCTTCCAGGAATTCAATTGAATTCATGATGGGTAATACCATCCTTGCCCCTCGATGATTCCTGTTCTCATCGACCACTTTATTGCCTTCCGTTCAACACAACTTGTTCGTGTTTTGTGTAAACCTTGAGATCCCTGCTACCCAGCAGTTGATCTTCCTTACCTCGGAAGTATTACCATCTCTTTTTGTCAAGAATGTGGTGAGAATTTCACCACCTCTTGAGAATTCTTGACATAGAAATACTTCTCACCATCACCATTCTTTCTTGGTCCCCGTGTTAATTCCAACAAGTGAACGGTGTTGTTTGGATTCTTTCCTTCTAGCAACCCTATTGCTTTGAAGTGAATGGGCGATAGTTCATTCTAAGTCTTTCGATATTTGAATCACCATTCTAACATTGGCCGTGCAACCCAACCCATATTTCGGGTGCACCGTTCAACCAATGTTTAATTATGTATGTTTTCCTCGAGCATGTCCCATTATATCATTTGATCTAACAAATGTCATCCTCTTGTTCACATTATCGTGGAAATCCATCCATTTGGAATTCTCGATGAATTGCCGTTGAATTCACCAGACACCTCCTTGTCCTCTCCCTGGTTTAATGGTGAACTATTGCTTCAGAAACCCGCTCCCATAGTTCATTTCCCGAGAAGCTTGCAATGCCATTTCAACGATTTGTGTTGCACCTTTTCTTCTCGGACATCCTGAGTCTCAGGTATCCTGACACCAATCGGATCTGAATCTCGGTCAGATATGATGGTTGGGACAACTTTCCAAGAGTTATGACGTTGATCCTTTGATGACCCGGTAACATGATGTCATGCCTAGCACCCCCCCCCCCGGCTGGAGGACCTATCATTATAGATTCCTTTTCAGCAAGGTTATCCATTCATCCATGAGGAAATTGTAAGACTTATTCTACAAGTTATTCTTGATGGATCCTTCGTGTTTCCAAAGTCTGATCTTCACCTGAAGACCATGTCACTGCTATCTCGAAGCATGTCAATGGTACTCCGATTTTCAACAGGCACGTTTGAAGCACGATGCTATATTTTAATTATCAATTATCCTAACACCGTTGTATGAGTAATATCATGAGATTCCTCCCCCCCTTACCTAAATGGTTTTCTACTTTATATCCTGTCATGGATATCTTGCTCTGCTTGTCCTTGGGAAGGATATACCCTCGAAATATGTGTTTAAACATATTTTCCTTTCCATTGTTCTGTTTAATCTGATGATCATATTTCCTTCCATTTGTTTGTTTAAACCTTTTCTATGATCTATATGATATAAGCAGTAATAATCCACTGCTTGTGCAAACACCTCGATGTACAACTCTGTCAGTAAGACCTTGTTACCATTGATGATGACATTCCGGTAACCACCGATGGACGAGAACCTTGCCTATTGGTCCGCCTCGTTCGACGAGCAGGAAAATGGTTCTCTTCGTCCCTCGCCCTTGGTATCGATGTTGTTGCCGACATATCTGACAGGCTACCCTTTGACACACCTTACTATCATGACCGTGCAAAATGTCGGCCCCCTTCCTACTTTCAACCACATGGTGGGCCCATAACCCGCAGTTCCACAGGATCGAAACCTGACTCTCCTGTACCCCCCTGTTCCTAAAGTTATTCCTCGTGCGTGGCCTTGTATGTAGTTCACGGACCACCGTCCTAGTGATCTATTCTGGTAATAAACGCAATACTCAATCTCGTTGCTCTGGACCCCTTTCGCGTGTTGTTTCAGTCATCGAACGATTGCCTATCCATTTGAAACATCTCATGGTACCTCCGTACCTAACTCTTGATGTATTTTATATGTTCAACTCGAGAGATAATCTTATGTTCATTCATGGGTTATCCCCAGATTGTTTCCCTCATAAGCATTCTATCGTAGTCAAGCTGCCCCTTACCTATTCGTAATTACGTTGGAGTTCCCTAAGAAAAGGACGGTGACTTCATCATGACGACCTGAAGCAGAGGACCGAAGACATCAATGTAAGGGATCAACCTCTTCGAAAGGGAAGCCAAGACCGAGAAGACTCGTTAGGTTTTTTTTTCGCTACCAACACCTTCGCCCCTTACTCCAACGCTTAAATCTCGGGACGAGATTTCTTGTAGTGGAGGAGAATTGTGACGCCCGGGTAATTAAGCTACAGTGATCCTCTGCTAATGGTGCCACGTCACCTCGTTTATAGTTGCTAATCTCGAGTTAGTTCGAAACCGATTCAAATTCAAATTCAAAAATAGGCAAACAATAAAAGTTTTCAAATATTAAAACTAAAATGTTCAGAGTGAACCGAATAATGCATAGGTAATTATGGTGGAGAAACCACACCTTTATAAAATGTTTAAATAATCTAAAATGAATAAAACAGTAGCAAAACCGATATTTAAATGCTTTTATAAATAAATAAAATACTAAACTAAACTGTCTTGGGATAAAACCTTTTGTGGCAGTGGGTTTCATGGTATTACTAATTTAGGGATCATTTTAATATTAAGTAAAAAGTAAACTTAAAAGAAAAGAAAACACAAAAACAGAAAGGAAAACTAACAAAAAAAAAGGAAAAGAACCCCCCCCCAGGCCAACTGGGCCTTGGCCCAACCAGCTGGCCACCAGGCCGACTAGGCCGGCCCGTCCCCACTCCCCCATAACCCCCTCCACACCTAGCCCAGCCGGCCCACCCCCGGCTATAACCCCCCCCCCACTACCAGAAACCCTAACCCCATTTCCCCACTCTCCCCACGATTCCTCCCCCCCACGAAAATATCCCCCTCTCCCCCGACTAGATCGGGATCGAGGGAGGAGGACCTCGCCGCCGCCCGGAGCCACCCCTCCGTCGCTGCCGTCCTCCTCATCTCCGCCTCGGCCCCGCCGCCTCACCCCTGCGCCCGATGCAAGCCGGCGTCGGCGCCGCCCCTCCCGGACTCCTCGCCCCTCCTCTCCCTCACGCGGCGCCCAGGTGAAGCCGCGGCCTCGCCTCGTCGTCGACCCGACGCCATTTGCCGTCGCTGCCACCTCGCCCCCGTCGTCGATCTACCTCGTCGGACCGCCCCGAGCCCACTGCCCTAGTCCCTACTCCCCCACCGTGAGCTCCCCCCTCTCCCTCGCGCTCACCTCGGCCGTCCCGACGCCCGCGCACGACCACCGCGCTCCGGCTGCGCACTGGGCTCGCCCGACCCGCGCCTGTTGCCCCCGACCACGTCGCCGTGCGTCCCCGCCACCGCAGCTTGCCGTCCCGGCCGCCTGGCCGGCGCCGTGGCCTCCGGCCCCGCCTTGCGCCCCTCCGTGGCCTCGCCGTGGCCACGAACCACCACCGCATCCTGCTCCGGCCGGCGCCCCATGGCCCCGTGCCCCGGCGGCCTCGTCCCGCCCTGCGGGCGAGTGCTCGCTCGGGTGCGCCCGCACCCGCTGGACCAAACTGCCAAGGCCATGACAGATGGGCCCCACGGCCCCACGCCCAGAACGGTTTAAAAAAAGAGAGGGATTAAAAAATAAAATAAAAGTAAAATTAATTAAATAAATATAATTAATAAAATAAAATGATTTAATAAAATTAATTATTAATTAATTAATTATCTAATGAATTAATTAAGTTAATTAATCCGGTTTAATTAATTTAGTTAACTAGTTAGGTTAATTAAATAGTAATTAAATTAACTAATCTGTAATTAACCTAAACAGAGAATGACAGGTGGGTCCCACTGGACCCACATGTCAGTTTGACCAAGTCAACTCTATTGACTGCTGATGTCAGCATGACATCATGCTGATGTCATTAAATCCTGTTTTCGAATTAATTAAATAATTAAATTAAATTCCAGAAAATTAATAAAATCTTTGGAAAATCATATCTTTTAATCCGTAACTCGGATTAAATTATTTTCAACATGAAAGTTGCTCAAAACGACGAGACGATTTCGGATACGCAGTCCGTTCGTTCGCCACACACCCCTAACCTATCGAACTCGCAACTTTCCCCCTCCGGCTCCTCTGCCCGAAAACGCGAAACATCGGGAATACTTTCCCGGATGTTTTCCCCCTTCACCGGTACCACCTCATACCACGTTAGGGCACACGCTAGCACGCTCGTTGTCACGTCACGCATCGTCGTGTTTATGTTTGCATTGTATTCATTGTTTCTTCCCCCTCTTATCTCCGGTAGACTACGAGACTGACGTTGATGCCACCGAGTTCGACTACGTCACCGACGACCCCCTCCTTGTCTGAGCAACCAGGCAAGCCCCCCCCTTGATCACCAGATATCGCCTATTCTCCTCTATACTGCTTGCATTAGAGTAGTGTAGCATGTTACTGCTTTCGTTAATCCTATTCTGATGCATAGCCTGACATTGTCGCTACATTTGTTGATACCTTACCTGCAATCCTAAATGCTTAGTATAGGATGCTAGTTTATCATCATTGGCCCTACATTCTTGTTAGTCTGCCTTGCTATACTATCGGGCCGTGATCACTTGGGAGGTGATCACGGGTATATACTATACATACATACATACTATACAGATGGTGACTAAAGTCGGGTCAGCTCATTGAGTACCCGCAAGTGATTCTGACGAGGGGGCTGAAGGGGCAGGTGGCTCCATCCCGGTAGAGGTGGGCCTGGGTTCCCGACGGCCCCCGACTGTTACTTGGTGGCGGAGCGACAGGGCAGGTTGAGACCACCTAGGAGACAGGTGGGCCTGGCCCTGTTCGGCGTTCGCGGATATTTAACACGCTTAACGAGATCTTGGTATTTGATCTGAGTTGGCTACGAGCCTATACGCACTAACCATCTACGCGGGAGTAGTTATGGGTATCCCGACGTCGTGGTATCAGCCGAAGCACTTCGTGACGTCAGCGACTGAGCGGCGCGCGCCGGGTTGGACTGCGTTAACGCAACTTCCTTTGTAATGGAGGTTGCTAGGTCTGCTCACCGGCCGCGTACGCAACGTGCAGGTGTGCTCAGGGCGATGGGCCCAGACCCCTGCGCGCTTAGGTTTAGACCGGCATGCTGACCTCTCCGTTGAGCCTAGGTGGGGCTGCGACGTGTTGATCTTCCGAGGCCGGGCATGACCCAGGAAAGTGTGTCCGGCCAAATGGGATCGAGCGTGTTGGGCTATGTGGTGCACCCCTGCAGGGAAGTTAATCTATTCGAATAGCCGTGATCTTCGGTAACAGGACGACTTGGAGTTGTACCTTGACCTTATGACAACTAGAACCGGATACTTAATAAAACACACCCTTCCAAGTTCCACAGACAACCCGGTGATCGCTTTTCCACAGGGCAACGAGGGGAGGATCGCCGGGTAGGATTATGCTATGCGATGCTACTAGAGATGCTACTTGGAGATGCTATTTGGAGATGCTACTTGGAGATGCTACTTGGAGGACTTCAGTCTACTCTCTTCTACATGCTGCAAGACGGAGGCTGCCAGAAGCGTAGTCTTCGATAGGACTAGTTATCCCCCTCTTATTCTGGCATTCTGTAGTTCAGTCCACTGATATGGCCTTCTTACACATATACCCATGCATATGTAGTTTAGTTCCTTGCTTGCGAGTACTTTGGATGAGTACTCACGGTTGCTTTCTCCCCCCTTTTTCCCCCTTTCCTTTCTTCTGGTTGTCGCAACCAGATGCTGGAGTCCAGGAGCCAGACGCCACCGTCGACGATGACCCCTACTACACCGGAGGTGCCTACTACTACGTGCAGCCCGCTGACGACGTCCAGGAGTAGTTAGGAGGATCCCAGGCAGGAGGCCTGCGCCTCTTTCGATCTGTATCCCAGTTTGTGCTAGCCTTCTTAAGGCAAACTTGTTTAACTTATGTCTGTACTCAGATATTGTTGCTTCCGCTGACTCGTCTATGATCGAGCACTTGTATTCGAGCCCTCGAGGCCCCTGGCTTGTATTATGATGCTTGTATGACTTATTTTTATTCGTAGAGTTGTGTTGTGATATCTTCCCGTGAGTCCCTAATCTTGATCGTACACATTTGCGTGCATGATTAGTGTACGATTGAATCGGGGGCGTCACAATGAGCTTGTCATCAAATAGACTCACTGGGCAGATCTCAGCAAATCTATGTGCATGTAGTAAACTAGAAGTGTTACATCTAGCACAAAACATGATCACGGGTTCCATACCTCCGATCCTTTCCAAATTGTCCAATTTAGTAGAACTAACACTCAGTTCTAATCATCTCAACGGTGAGATTCCACCAGAAATCTGCACTTTGACTAATCTATATAAATTGAAATTGTCAACAAACCAATTATCTGGATCCCTACCTACACAGATAGAAAAGTTGGGCAATCTAGGATACCTTGATATATCTGGGAACAAACTGAGTGGATCAATACCTGAGGAACTAGGGGCATGCACGAAACTACAATCCATGAAGATCAACAACAACAACTTCAGTGGGAGTTTGCCTAGTGCAATTGGAAATTTAGCAGGCCTGCAGATCATGCTTGATGTGAGCATGAATGACCTCAGTGGTGTATTGCCACAACAACTTGGGAATTTGGAGATGCTAGAATTTCTGAATTTATCACATAATCAGTTCAACGGTAGCATTCCATCCTCCTTTGCAAGCATGGCAAGCCTTTCAACACTTGATTTGTCCTACAATGACTTGGAAGGGCCAGTCCCAATAGCACGACTACTTCAAAATGCTTCAGCAAGTTGGTTTCTTCCCAATAAAGGTCTGTGTGGTAACCTCTCAGGTCTGCCACCTTGTTATTCAACTCCAATAGTAGTTGGTCACCACAAATAGAAGATACTTAGTTTGCTTTTGCCAATTGTTCTCGTGGTGGGTTTCAGCATTTTGGCTGCAATTGTTGTCATAGCAATGCTTACTCGTAAGAAGAGAAAACCACAAGAAAGTGTTACCGCTGAAGCAAGGGACCTATTCTCCGTTTGGAATTTCGACGGAAGATTAGCATTTGATGATATTTTAAGGGCAACAGAAGACTTTGATGATAAGTACATCATTGGAACAGGGGGATACGACAAAGTCTACAAGGCACAACTCCAAGACGGGCAGCTGGTTGCTGTGAAGAAGCTTTATCAGACCGAAGAAGAGTTGGATGATGAAAGAAGATTTCGTAGTGAAATGGAAATCTTAACACAGATCCGACAACGAAGCATCGTCAAAATGTATGGATTCTGCTCCCATCCAACATATAAATTTCTCGTCTACGACTACATTCAGCAGGGAAGCCTCCACGGAATATTGGAAAATCAGGAGCTAGCAAAGGAATTTGATTGGAAGAAGAGAATTGCTCTTGCAACTGATGTGGCTCAAGCAATATCTTATTTGCACCACGAATGCAGTCCACCTATAATCCATCGAGATATCACAAGCAACAACATCTTACTTGATACATCCTTCAAGGCTTTTGTCTCGGATTTTGGCACGGCAAGGATTCTTAAACCCGATTCATCAAACTGGAGTGCACTAGCAGGAACATATGGCTACATAGCTCCTGGTATGTTCTAGCATAACCTTCTTCTCACCAGAAGCATTCATCTCAGTCATTTGTTCCTAATCCTAATGTTTTGATCAATGTTGTGCAGAACTGTCGTACACATCTGTTGTGACAGAGAAATGTGATGTCTATAGCTTTGGCGTGGTGGTGCTAGAGCTAGTGATAGGGAAGCATCCAAGGGATCTATTAGACGGTAGTTTGTCAAGCGGGAAACAAGCTATACTTGTGAAAGATATTCTGGACCAACGGTCGACAACACCAACAACAACAGAAGAGAAGAGCTTAGCTCTGCTCATCAAGCTGGCCTTCTCTTGCTTGGAATCTTCTCCACAAGCAAGGCCAACCATGCGGGCGGCATACCAAACGCTCATCCAGCAACCTTGTTCTAGTTCAAGTCCCGTGCCTTTCAGCGCACTTACATTACAGCAAGGGATGCATGTTGATGTATGATCCGAATTCTAGTGAGAAGCCAGGGTCTATCGTGGCGGAGGTCGATAAAATGTTTCCACTTTTGACTTGAGTCACTCATATTCCACCTATATATACCCCACGTATGCCAACATGGGATGAGTTGATGGTTTATTGTAAGTCTATGTATTTGTGGACACTCTCGTCATACAGTGAAAGATAACCGTCGTGTGCCTGTGGTTTTTCCGCAAGGGTTTTCCACATAAAAATTGGTGTCATGTGTTATTGATATTTCTCTTTTTGTTCGCTTGCCAGTTTCAAGAATGCATAAATATAATTTTATTGTGGGTTGCTTGTAAAATATATGTTGTTTATACTTATATTTGCTTGGACGTATTATCCACATGTGACCCTTCCTTTGGGTTGTTGTCTGCACAGGTGCTTGAAATGGTGTGCTAATATTTGTCTCTTTTTGTCTACTATTTCTCCCATGAACCTAATAAAAATGAAAAAAAAAGGCATCAAAAACTGGTGTGATATCATGTAGTCCCGTTTTATAGTTCTCTAGGAATCAAGATAAAAATACCTTGGACTAAGCAGGAACTATCACCATGATCAAGTGGTGAATGCATAAATGGGATCAAATGAATTAAACACATGGGGGTAGGTGCATAAAAAAGGAAAATTACCATAGTAGTGAGTAAAAAGAACTTACGGAGGTCTTTAGGGCTGAAGTATGAAGTCATTGTCCTTATGATGGAGCATTGTATCCAGGAGTATGTAGTCCTACTAAACTTAATTTCAAGCATTGGCTGGCGAGATTGATACGGAACAAAGATACAACCTTCTTTTCTTCACGCCTAATACAAACTTAACAAAGGACGAGATGAGATCATATGAAAAGCCCTGGATGACAGACAACACGAGAGCTAGAAATGCCCCATAATTTTTTTAATCAGAAAACTAAATATCAATTCAACTCAGCTAGTGCAATCAGACATTCTGGGATAACCTTTCTTATGGTGCGTTGTCAACGTTGCTGGGTGGCAGCGTGGACTGGCTCCTTGCCGGCGAGAGGGGAGAAGAAGACGTCGCTGCAGGTGTTGTGGGCACTTCGTCGAACATGTAGTGTGCAGGAACTAGTTCAAAGCGGGCCTCGAGGACACTGTCCGTGCCCCCTACATTCCGCGTGGCCTCGCGGCTTCCCTACCTTGCCGGATTCATCGGTCCGTGGTGCTCCCCACCGCCCCCACACTCTCAACCTTCCTACCCACCGGATCCATACGCCGGTGGTGCTCCACACCGAAGGGTGCTTCTGTATATTGCCTTAGGCTGCAGCTATTGGAGCTAACCATGAAGGAATCCATAATGGGCCGGTTACTGGCGCGGCCCATCAACAGATATACTTTTTCTTGTTAAATCTCAAAAATTATAAATTACCTGTGTAATGTGTTGGAATATTGGCCTACGCAGCAATCAACACGCCCTACATGGGCAGACGGTACAAAAGCGGACGGCCCACTTGAGCTTGGAAATTTTCTTCAGTTTGTGCGGCCAAGATGCTGCTTGATTCTACAGGCCTTGAATTCCACAAGATGCAGCCAAACACACGACTTCCACAAGACTTGCGGTCCTGGATTTGTGCTAACCAAAATTCGGCACAGTCGCCTTTATTTTTATTTTTACCATCGATATAATTCCAGCAAGGAATCTTTTGTTCTATGATGTAGCATCTGAAAAGCGAAAAGGGCAACATTAGTACTTTAGGGAATAGCTTTAGAGGAAATTTAGAGATAGCTTGGGAAGACAACGCTTGCTTTCCCGTGATTACTTCTTTAAGCTAGGTTATTAGGTGCCTGCCTACTTCTCTCTCTGCAAGAAATCTAGAAGCTAACACAGATTTGATAAGACGAGGTTGTCATCCTGTGCTTTCTTTCCGAGAAGTGGCCATTAACCTACACATTCCATCGAGATTCAACACATATAGTGTGATTGACATGCTAATAACAGGATGTACAATCACCGTACAGAGAGCAGCTCACATCATTCCAAACAAGTCTTCTTGTACCTTGCTGAGAACCTTCTCAGATGTTCGACGGAATATCGGAGGTTGACCAGTGGATTTGCACCCTTTTGATTACTCATAAATTACAAAGGGGCATACCTGGGAATATTGGCATGTCGGATGTTACACGGCAAAATCAACAGCGTACATGGGCCGGCAGACCTACCGAAAGCGCCAGTGACCCACTTGAGCTTGGATTTTTGCTTCAGCTTGTGTGGTCATGATGCTGCCTGGTTGTATAGGCTATGAATTCCACAGGACTTCCAACACAATATACTTGCATGGTTGTACAGCGCCACTCTGTCATTTTCCTCGTACACAGGATTTCCAACAAGACTTGGGGTCCAGCATTTAATTTATATTAACCACAATTCAGCACTGAAACCTTTAATTTTACCACCAGCACGGAATTTTCCCAAAATTTGGTGTTGTGTCGCGCCACCAGCCACGAGTCCTTGAGCTAAATCGTTTGTTCTATGTACCAGCTGAAAAGCGAAAAGGGAAATTAACATTGGTACCATGGAGAATAGCTTAACTGAAGCAGTTACAGATTACACGATCAAATAAACAAAGAGGATACTATCAAACCAACCACAGGAGATACAAAAAACTCTACTGCAGTGTTAACTCAAAGTCCATCAGCACATAAGTCGTAGACGGAGGAGATATGAGTAGGCATACGCTGCGTGTACCCTTCTATCCCTTCCTTCAATTGCTTTCTAGGAATAATTACTGTTTCATTCTTCCACTGGCACGAGCAAAGAAAAGAGGAATAGATGGCGACTCTCAAGAAGGAAAAACCGTCTGCCCAGCAGCAGCTGCCAAAGGGAAAGAAAAAGGGGCAGAGATGGCGACACACTGAAGAATAGTCATCCCGCAGCAGCTTCCACTCAACTGTTGTGTGTTGATTGATGACCTCACAACAACGGAAGACACACTAGTTAAATAATCATCAATAGTATGCACAGAATCATATCCCCCAAGCAAACAAAGCATGCAAACACTACGCAGCAAAATGCCATCATGCTCAACACCATTGTTGTACCTCTGCCTACTGCTGGTGCCGTGCCTTCTTCTCTTGGAAGAAGCACATGCGGTGCACCATGGAGGGATCTCTCTGAGGTCTCAACACATGGCCCTCCTCCACTGGAAAGCTACACTTGCGAGCCCACCACTGCAGATGAGCTCTTGGCAAGAAAACACAAGGCCCTGCAACTGGTCGGGCATCATGTGCACGGCTATCCGCCATGGCCGCCGCATGCCCTGGGTGGTAACCAACATATCCCTGCCGGGTGCTGGCATCCGTGGCCAGCTTGGTGAGCTCAACTTCTCGGCTCTTCCATTCCTCGCATATATTGACCTTCAAAACAACAGTCTCCACGGTGTACTGCCCGCTAGTATCAGCTCTCTATCATCACTATCTTATCTTGACCTTAGCTTCAACCATCTCAAAGGGCAAATTCCGTTTGAGTTTGGTAACCTGCAGAGTCTCATGCAGCTTGGTCTCTCATCTAACAAACTCACAGGACATATCCCTGCGTCTCTTGGTAACCTAACAATGTTAAATTATCTTGTCATTCACCAGAACATGGTATCAGGTCCCATTCCTAAGGAGATTGGAAACCTTGTCAACCTACAAGGCCTACAGCTAAGCAACAACCCCTTAACCGGCATGATACCAAAAACCCTTGGAAATCTGACCCAACTAAATGATTTGTACCTGTATGGTAATCAACTTTCAGGGCCTATACCCCAAGAGCTAGGCAGACTGGTCCATTTGCAAAGTCTTCAGCTTCAGTCAAATGATATTTCAGGTCCAATTCCAATCTCCATAACCAATCTCACTAAGATGAACACACTTTTTCTCTTTGAAAATCAAATCACAGGTTCAATACCCCCAGAAATAGGCAACCTCACTATGCTCAATGAACTTTCTCTCTATACAAATCAAATCACAGGCCCAATACCTTTTGAATTGGGCTATTTGCTGAACCTCCAAAATTTTGGGTTGTCCAACAACCAAATATCTGGCACTATTCCTGATAGCATAGGAAATAATACCAAGCTAGTAGTACTATCCCTAGATCAAAATCAGATAACCGGCTCCATCCCTAAAGGGATTGGCAATCTGCTGAACCTCAAATATTTAAACTTGTACCAGAACCAAATTTCGGGATCAATACCTAAAACTTTTGGGAAGCTGCAAAGCATCCAAGAACTGTACATCAACCATAACAAATTATCAGGTTCTCTTCCTCAAGAATTCGGAGACCTCATAAACCTTGTTGCACTTGGGCTGGCTAACAACTCACTTTCAGGACCTTTACCTACAAATATATGTTCAGGGGGCAGGCTTCAATATCTATATCTCTTTTCTAATATGTTCAATGGCCCCATTCCAAGGAGTTTAAAGACATGTACGAGTTTGGTTGAAATTAGCCTTCAGAGGAACCAACTCACAGGAGATATATCTCAGCACTTTGGTGTGTATCCACAACTCAAAAGGATGAGCTTTGCATCAAATAGATTCTATGGGCAGGTCCCACCAAATCTAGATGCATGTACCAAACTAACGATACTACGTCTAGCACAAAATATGATCACGGGTTCCATACCTCCAATCCTTTCTAAATTGTTGAACCTAGAAGAACTAAGTCTCAATTCTAATCGCCTCAGCGGTGAGATTCCACAAGAAATCTGTAGTTTTGCAAATTTATACAGACTGAACTTATCATCTAACCAATTATCTGGATCCATACCTACACACATAGAAAAGCTACGCAATCTAGCATACCTTGATATATCTGGAAACAGACTGAGCGGATCAGTACCTGAGGACCTAGGAGGCTGCATGAAACTACTTTCCTTGAAGATCAACAACAACAGCTTCAATGGGAGTTTGCCTGATGTGATTGGAAATTTAGCAAGTCTGCAGATCATGTTAGATGTAAGCAACAATAACCTCAGTGGCGCATTGCCGCAGCAACTTGGGAAGTTGGGGATGCTAGAATTTTGGAATTTATCCCATAATCAGTTCAGCAGCATCATTTTGTCCTCTTTTGCAAGCATGGTGAGCCTTTCAACACTCGATGTGTCCTACAACGACTTGGAAGGACCAATCCCAACAACACGGCTACTCCAAAATGTTTCAGCAAGTTGGTTTCTTCACAATAACGGTTTGTGTGGTAACCTATCTGGCCTGCCAACATGTTACTCAACTCCAGTAGCTGGTCACCATAAACGAAAGATAATTGGTTTGCTTTTGCCAATTGTTCTTGTGGTGCTTTTTGGAATTGTTGCTGCAGTTGTTGTCATAATAACGCTTAGTTGTAACAAGAGAAAACCACAAGAAAGTGTTACTGCTGAAGGAAGGGACCTATTCTCTGTTTGGAATTTTGATGGAAGATTAGCATTTGATGACATTGTAAGGGCAGCAGAAGACTTCGACGATAAGTACATCATTGGAACAGGGGGATACGGCAAAGTCTACAAGGCACAACTCCAAGACGGGCAGCTGGTTGCTGTTAAGAAGCTTCATCAGACCGAAGAAGAGTTGGATGATGAAAGAAGATTCCGTAGTGAAATGGAAATCTTAACGCAGATCCGACAACGAAGCATTGTCAAAATGTATGGATTTTGCTCCCATCCAGCATATAAATTTCTCATCTACGACTACATTCAGCAGGGAAGCCTCCATGGAATATTGGAAAATGAGGAGCTATCAAAGCAATTAGATTGGCAGAAGAGAATTGCCCTGACAACTGATGTGGCTCAAGCAATATCTTATTTGCACCACGAATGCAGTCCACCTATAATCCATCGAGATATCACAAGCAACAACATCTTACTTGATACATCCTTCAAGGCCTTTGTCTCGGATTTCGGCACGACAAGGATTCTTAAGCCCGATTCATCAAACTGGAGTGCACTAGCAGGAACGTATGGCTACATAGCTCCTGGTATGTACTAGAATAGCCTTGTTTCTCACATCAGAAGCATTCATCTCTATCCATTTATTCCCGATTCTAATATTGTCGACACTTTTGTGCAGAACTGTCATACACATCTGTTGCGATAGAGAAATGTGATGTTTATAGTTTTGGGGTGGTTGTGTTAGAGCTAGTGATGGGCAAGCATCCAAGGGATTTATTAGATGGTAGTCTTTCTAACGGCGAACAATCAATGATGGTGAAAGATATTCTGGACCAACGGCCAACAACACCAATATCAACTGAAGAGAATAGCTTAGCTCTGCTCATCAAGCTGGCCTTATCTTGTTTGGAATCTTCTCCCCAATCAAGGCCAACCATGCGGGAGGCATACCAAACACTCATCCAGCCATCTTCTGGTTCAACTACCATGCCTTTCAGTGCACTTACATTACAGCAAGGGATGCATGTTGACATAAGGTCTGGATCCTAGTGAGAAACCAGGGTCTACCGAAGGAGAGGCCGATTCAGATTTCTACTTTTTTTTTTACTTACGTCACTCATATATATACCACCTATATATACCCCTTGTATGCCATGCCATGCCACACAGGATGAGTTGACGACTCATTGCAAGTTTATGTATTTGTAGATTCTCCTGATGCAGCAAAAGATCACCGTTGTGTGCCCGTGGTTTTTCCCGCAAGGGTTTTCCACGTAAAAATGTGTGTCCAGTCCCATGTTCTTGATATTTCTCTGTTTATTTGCTTGCTGATTTCTAACAATGCATAAATATAATTTGGTTTGCGGGATGCTTATATTTGTTAAAGACTGTACTGTAGACATAGTATCCATATGTGGCACTTTCTTTCGGCTGGTGTCTGCAGGGTACTTAAAATGCGTCCTAATATTTGTCTCTTTTTATCTACTATTGCTCTCATAACCTAAAGATTGAAAAAAAACTGGCGCGGTACCATGTAGTCCTGCGTTGTTTATTCCATATATGGGAATCAAGATAAATTATCTTGGACCAAGCACGAACAATCACAATGCATACACGGAACCAAATGAATGTAAGCACATTGGAGATAGTGCATAATAAAAAAGAGAAGTACCGCAATATACCAAGTAAAAGGACTTACGGAGGGTTGTAGGGCAGGAGTATGTAGTCTTTTTCCTTATTATTATTGCTCCCATGAATCTGAAGGTGAAAAAATGGAATCCAAAACTGACACGTTATCATGTCATCCCACTTTATTGTTATCTGGGTATCAAAGTAAAATACTTTGTACCAAGCAGGAATGATCACAATGGTCAAGTGTTCGATGCGTAAACGGAACAAATGAATGTGAACACATGGATATAGGTGCATAAAACAAGAAAAGTACGACAGTACTAGGTAAAAGAGCTTACGGAGGATTGTAGGGCATGCATACATAGTCCTTCTCCTTAGGGATGGAGCATATGTGTTCCTTGTCCTTAGGATGGAGCAATAGGTAATTTACTACTACACTTAATTTCAAGGACTTGTAATGAGATTTTCATGGAATAAAGATAGAACCTTCTTTTTCTTCATGCCTAATACAAACTTAACGAAGGATGAGATGAGATGATAGGAAAAAGCCGTGACTGACAGCACAAGAGGCAGCAATGTCTCATAATTTCATTATCAGGAAATCAGATACCAATTCAACTCAACAGAGACATACTAGCAACAGGATGTACAACCATATAGAGAACACACCCTTTATCACTCACTAT
The DNA here is from genome assembly GCF_018294505.1 of Triticum aestivum. NCBI lineage: Eukaryota > Viridiplantae > Streptophyta > Magnoliopsida > Poales > Poaceae > Triticum > Triticum aestivum. The sequence goes on along the minus strand of NC_057795.1, from coordinate 5,014,939 downwards.
TATTCCAACACAATGGGAAAGAGACATTTCATCGTTCAATGAATTGCAGCGGTATATGATGCAAGATACAATGAATTTGTCCATGCATAAACAAAGTGCCGACCATTTACAACGAGATCAAACCTATAACATAGTTTTTTTGTTACTTTTCAGGTACAAATTGATGCGTGTGGCACTGTAGATAGTCCCAGTTCATCCTCCTGTGCCAACAGACAAAAGTAAGCACAGCAAATTAGTCTACTGGCTGACAAGTGTAGACATGTATGTGCCCCAGCAGAATAACAAGTATGAGATCGAGTAAATAAAAGTATGTTCCGTTTGAGATGTTCAACAGAGATTTCAAAGTTCAAGGTCAAATCCATTATACAACAGATGTTTGGCATGAAAATGGTTTTTATGTTCCCCCTTCTGTGTGTTTCTTTTACTAGTAAGATCAAGATAGGATAAGCTCAATTGTTCACACCAACAATGTACTCCCTCCGTTCGGAATTACTTGTCACAAAAATGGATGTATCTACAACTAAAATACATCTAGATACATCCATTTCCGTGACAAGTAATTCCGAACGGAGGGAGTAGATATGCAGCATGAAATTAAGACTGAACTTCATGATTTATGGGTTAAGAAATGCCTTTCAATTAGATCATGTGACAAGATAAAAGACACCAGCTTATAGCTTCAAGTACTCTGATTGCATGGGAAAATGACACGAGTCACCGATTTCTTCCTTGGGATATCATAGAAACTAGTCAGTCTCGCAATTGACATACCTGCTGCTGGTTTGCCGGGACTGCTGCATGACCACTTGGTGCAGCAGGATAGTTAAGCTCAGAATAAAGATCAGTCGCCTTGTGTGGTTGGAGGTACGATGGGACTGAGTTGATTCGAAGTCCATATCAGCTTCCAAAGCATCAAGCTCTGCATTTTTCAACCTAAAAACTGAGAACATCATACAGAGAACTGTCTTGTCTCTAAATTAACATGTGCGTGACACAAAACTAGCGAAGTTTTGCAAAAGTGCCAAAGAAATTTTCAGAAGAAATCTAAGACTGATATAAATTGGAGAGTTTGCTGGATCAGACTCGACTATGAAATTGAAATAGAAGTGGCAGCATGGGTCCATCCTCAGAATAAAGATCAGCTCTTTCTCGGATAACCTTTTAGTTTTAGATGGTGACTTTTCAACATCGATGGGTGGCTCCTTCCTGGGCATTTCATCGAACAGGTGCTGTGCGGGAACTTGTCTTTATGGCCCAGCTCGCCATCCTCCTCTGAATCCTCGTCCTGCCCCTGAAATCGGTGCAAAATCAGCAGCAGCCACCGAAGTCTCCTCATCCGTGTCCGTGGCGTCAATCAACATAAGTTGTAGGATCCATTAGATTGGGAGAGCACGAGGCAGCACCTACTAACAGACCTGAGGCACGGTGAGCAGTGTTAGTCGGGGGAGTTGGAGGTGGTGTGGCTACCCTCGATCAACGTAGAGCAGCGGGGAGAACGAGCACCGCCGAGAGGTCGGTCGGCGCGGCTTGGGCTTGGAGTTGGAGGCAGGCGACGGCGCCGATGGGGACGCGTCGGTGGCCGGAGCACGGAGGCCGGCGGTGGGACTAGAGTACCTGCCTGGAATGACATTGCTCACTCATGGGCCGCAATCCAATCAAGTGGTTTTTGTTCTGCTGGACCCAAAAAGAAAGCGCTCAAGTCGGCTGGAGTTTTTCTTTTCTTTTTTCTTTGTGTCCGTTCTTTTTTTCATTGTCAAATGCTCATAGTGTTTTTTTAATTCATCATGTGTTTTAGCAATTCATCATTTTCTTTCCTAAAAAAAAAGCAATCCATCCTTTTCTCAAAACTGTTTATCATGTACTCCCTCCGTTCCTAAATATTTGTCTTTCTAGAGATTTCATCAAGTGACTACATACAGAGCAAAATGAGTGAATCTACACTCTAAAATATGTCTATATACCTCCGTATGTGGTAGCCCATCTGAAATCTTAAAAAAATAAATATTTAGGAACGGAGAGAGTAGCATTTAAGAACTGGTTGCCATGTATCTAGAAATTGTTCATTCTATACAAAATACTCACAGTGTTTCTAAAAAAAGATTAACACGCTGACGTGGGCAGGCTGGTCAGGCGGATACCTCCTGCGCATAAATCTTGCCCGATTTGACAGCAGGTAAGCTAAAGGAAGATGTAGCACTCGGGATTTTTGTGATGTGCTTTCACTCTTAACAAAGTACTAAAAGCGGTCGCACGCTTTTGCCGCGCCGCTAGGGTTATACTTCCTTCGTTCGGAATTACTTGTCGAGGAAATGGATGTATCTAGATTGTATTAGATACATCCATTTCCTCGACAAGTAATTTCAAACGGAGGGAGTATCAATTAGCCGAGCTGTTAATCCTGTGTTTTCTATGTGTATTAAACAGATCACTCGATATAAAGAAGTAGCCGCGTTCACACATGTGAGCCGAAAAAACATAAGCAGCAGCTGGAGACCATCGGACAACGCCAATGCTACGACAAAGACGTCGCAGATGTGATCCACTCACTCAAAGACTATCCATGAATACAGGTACAACACGCCATGTCGAACATGGATAGCCAACACGATGTGGCGTACGTGTAGCATCACCCCCATGGTTGACAACAACAACTACTACTACTACTACAACTCAACAACAGGATGCTGCAAAAATGGTTCATGAGCATGACGTTGATGACGATGGAGACTCAACGGGGGCGCAAGCTACGGGGAGCAACACAGTGTGGCATCAACGCGGAGAAGTACGTAGTTTGGCAAGGAGCGGTGGGCACACAGTGAGGCTACGGCGATGGCGTGGCCGCATCGAGAAGCATTAACGTGCGCATCAAGAGCGCATCCTCGCGGTGTCCACGTCGGATCGCTAGAGACAAAAAAAAAGATCACTGGCAGAGCCAATTGGGCGAAGACTAAAATAACACCTCCCTCTGCTTTTTCTCACGAAGCAAACCCCAATCTCCATCTCTGCACGCAACTACTCCTCTGCCTCGCCGCTGCCGCCGCCATTGCCGCACCCCATCTCCATCCCATTGCAGCAACACACTGCGAGCCTACCTCGTCTCCCCTCCGCCGGTGCGGTACTAGCCGCCCCCACCGAGCCCTAGCAGCAGGAGGAGTTGTGAACATCGCAGATCAAGGGAGTGGTGGATGATTTAGGTCACGAGAGGTGAGGAGATTCGGGATGGGGGCGGTGGAAGGAGCAGGTCATCATGAGGGTGGCGGGGACCCGCTCGTCCCTCTTCCTCGGTCGATCGCGGCGTCTCCCGCCCGGGCTCATGCGCCCACGGTGGCAGCGGCTGCAGAGAAGGGCGAAGGGATCCCGCTCTCTCCTCTTGCGTGATGCGTCGCCTCTGCTCCTCCCATCCCTCGCTGCCATCTCCTGGCCTATGGCTTCCTCGGGGCGCCATCGACTCGATCTGTCATACCTAGGTCGCCGGCGCAGCGGCTGTCCATGGTCATGTCTGGAGGTCGTCTTGGGCACAGGGATGCAGTGTGGTTTGAGGATGAAGAATAACTGGTAAGGTCTTCTCACAATGTTTGGATAATTTTTTATTTCCAGTCCGTGCTCCTTATAACAATTATTTGTTCATCTTGTAGAAGTTCAAATATATACCTCAGGACAATCTGGTGGAACAAAAAAGAAATTTCATATTTATTCGAGACAAATAGAGATTACCTGGTAATGTATATGACAACCCCTTATTTTCTGTAAAATGTTAGCGCAAATGACCAATGTGGTGTGAATTCCACTACTGCAGATATCTTGTTGATGGCACTATTTTTTGTCACTATGAAAACATGGATTATTATCACACTATGGTTCCTACTAGTGGTTGGGGCGCACCCGTGGTGCGCCGCCTAAGAGGAAGTTGTGGCGGTGCCAGGTGGGATGCGCCCCTTTCACTGTCCTTTTCTATTCTTTGGGTTAGGCTTTGTTGGCCCAAAAGTAAGGAATCTAGATGTATCTAAATATCTGGATGTATGTCCTTTGCTAGACAAGCTATGCAAGGAGGCGGAGAGATTTATTCATCATTAGAGAGTAGTGCGCTAGTTTTTTATGGTGCGGACTTTGGCCCTATCAATCATCATGTGATGGTGCAACCTTGTAAACATAAGACAGTTTGCCTTCCTTCATGGTTAGCGTCATGGAAAATCTGTCCAGTTTGTGGCAATCATCGCCTGCTGCCAGTTGTTGTCATGATGCGAGCGATGTTGTGAATGCTCCTGCTTCTAAACTTAATTGACGGGCCATCCAGATCCGGGCCAATGCACTCGTGGAGGTACTCATCGGTGAAAATAATGGAGAAGTAGTGCAAATTGGAGAAAGATATGATTATGAAATTCAGCAGGATGTTATGTGATGTCAAACGGAAAGATCCAGATAGTCACCATCCACTTGTACGGTGTTGCAAATATGGAATGGTAGGTTCTTTTGCACTGATGAGGCGCTCTAGCTTGTCAATGTGTTGTTGATACAGCTTCACCTTGTCACCACAAATGAAGTAGTGGAGACGATGATCTGATTTTCGTTTCATGCCAAAGATTCTAGGTCCTTTAGGGCAAAAGCCGGAAGGAGAGGTTCGAGAGGCTCCTGGTTGTTGCGAGCGACTGCACGGCGTCACTGTACAGTGAAGTAGGTTTACCAGTTATTAGCGTAGAACGTATGCAGGGCATGTAGGTTGTTTGATGTGGGTTGCGTGCTCACCCTCGTTGTCACTATTGCAGATAACAACATCAACATGCTCTTGAGACGTGTCGATGAGCTCTGGCGACAGAAATGTCCTGGAAGGTTGCACCGCTAATCGGTAAACTTAAATTAACAAATTAGAAGCATATGCGATTCAGAAATACTCTAAGAACATGAGTGACCTTTTAGCATTTTCACCAGGCAGAGAACTTGCCTCAATGTCCTAGACAAGCTTGATATGCTTACTCGAGGGAAGCGTAGCTTGGTGTCATCGTATGCCACAACTCTTCAAAATTAACCATAGATATATACTGTTGTGTGTTTAAAAATATAATGTACATCCAAGGTTATATATCAAGGAAGGATCGCTAACAAACTCACAGACCCATGACAATTTAAAGAGAAAACACAATGTACTTACAACCTCTAAAGAGTTAGATTTGAATGCAGTAGTGCCACACACAAATAGAACTCGCAGAGGTCGGATATTTGCTTTGAATAAAGATGCGAGTTTCAGACAACATCATACACTGAATAGATTCATAATTACGTGACATTTGACTTGATATCTTTAATATCTCATCAGCTTGTTTCACCTGTTAGAATACATGAGAGGCAAAAACACAAACACATGGTGAACTAAAAAATTATTTTCGGCTCAAAAATGTAAATAACAAAAAAAAATGAGCTATAGCTAATTGAAGAATGACATCATATCTCTTAGGTTTAAACAAATTGAAGGATCTATATCCACTGATTTAAGATCAAAGGTAAACTTCAACATCATTCTTAATGACGTCTCCATTGCAAGCATTCATTATAGACATTTGTTGTCATGCAAACAAATATAGTCTGAATTCCACTTTTTTTGGTAATAATAATGGAAATACACAAATCTAATGACCAGAGAGCATGTAAGAAAACCGCAAAAGAAATATGTTCTTCTTGGGTAAGGAGAATATCATCTATGAATCGTGCTTCCCCTAGTTATGTTACTAAAAAGATGAAGTACACAAGCATATAAGAAAGCATGAGAACTATTCCTCCGTTCCAAAATAGATGACCCAACTTTATACTAACTTTAGTACAAAGTTGGGTCATCTATTTTGGAACGGAGGGAGTACATTCTAAACCAAGTAGGCACCCCAACTTGAAAAGATATTCTGATGTTTTTACATTGAAAACTTAATACACCTGGTGAAGACTAATTAGACTTTTTGCAAGGAATGGCATGGTGCAAATCAGTTCCTACCTCTTTATCGACCTTCTTGACATAATCTAAATGTTCCCTAAAAAGACAAAAGATAAAATGTTCTTAGGAACAAGCTAGCACATGATCTTGAAATAAAAATCCTTGCAAAAGGAGGGCAAAGCAAAACGAAATGCAGAGACAGATCAATTCTGTTTCAAATAAGCATTTCCGTTACAGGCATAATCAGAGGAAAAGAGGACAAAGAGTGGAGAGGATAAGATGATGTACATGAATGGCCTCACTATCCAGGTCGGCGTTGTCCGGTCAACCGCTGCAGAACCATCTTATCACCATCAATAATCAAACTACCAGATGCTTGCAAATGGAAAACTTCGCCCTACCACCCCTACTATTGTCAACTGCAGCTATCAGTGTTGTTCCATAGTGCGTCAGGCAAGCTGTGTATAAACTCCAATACAGAAATGGACGAGCACCGGCCTGATCCACCTTTCTGTCTGAACACAACTATTTTAGCAGCCACATATCTGATAGTTTTCTGAAGTAGTGCACGACAACTGCGGGAATTCAGAGAATGAACTCATTTCGTTGCAAAGTAGGAAGTAGCTCAACAGCAAACCCAACTGAATCCACATTCCCCAATAATAACCACTCCTATAAGAACACACTTATTCGAATGCCAAAAGCACAGTCAACATCTAGATGCAAAGCATCCAACCCAAGAAAAAGGCATCTCTTCACTAGCAATCCAAGCAGTGAGAACCATCTCAAACAACAGCACTATCCTGCTGGCAGCGGCGGTGGCGGCCCTACTGGTGGCGTATGGCGTCGGCACAGTCCAGGTGTACTGCGGCGCTTGTTGGGCTGTACTCGTGCATGAACTACATCAGCGGCAACGACACGGCACCCACCAAGTCCTGCTGCTCGCAGCACGGGTCTGTCATGCAGTCCCAGCCGCAGTGCCTCTGCAGCGCGCTCAGCGGTGCCTCCTCATCGCTCGGTGGCATGACCATTAACAAGAAGCGCACAATCGGTGGAATTCATGTCCCTTGTTTCTTGACGCGTAGCATAAACAATATCACAAATGGTGCAAGGAAAATATATGTGAACAAACATACACAATCCAAGAACAAGTAACAGAAGTCGCATGAAACAAAGTGCAAAGTGTACCTTAGTCGTAGAGCCGACTCGCTGAACAGATCAAACGACGAATCAAACTTGCAGATCAATTGATCTGCACAATTTCTGATAAAACAAATGAGACTGTAAGGCAACTAAGAGCAAACACATGATTAGAAGTTCAGAAACATTGAGATTCTTATCAGGTTTGTTATGATCATGTGATATTCATTATGAAGTTAGAGACTGTGTAATGAACCTGTTCTTACGGTCTACAGAATCTTTGAACTGTTTTACGTTGATACGTATGTACTTGTTTGTTCACCCCTATAACACCCTAACTGAAAAGCTGATGGATGGAAATGGAACGTGAAAACCCTTCCCAGAGTGGCAAGGAAAGTCCACCGGCGTGATGGATCCCTCTTTTGGGCCATTGTAGATTTGCAGTCGAGAAAAGGTGAAACATCTCTTCATCACACGGATCATGTCAGGTCAGAGGGTTTTGGATGCATGGAACCTAATTGGTAAGCAGGAAGGTTGCGGCGTGCAGGCATGCTCTGATGCTGAACTGACAGGGCACAATGGATCGCCAAATCGTGAGGATCAACAAAATTGGGCCACAATTGAAAGTTCAGCCAAAAACCTGAAATTCTGATCCTTACAAGCAGAGTTATTGCTCTGTTTCAAGTGACCACATGACACATGCGAGCAAAAGGAAAATTACTCACTCGTGTATAAGAGATCAAGAGGGGAGAAGAAAGATGGGGAACCATGGCTTACAGCAGGCCGAGGAAGAACTTGTAGTCTTTGCAGATGATATACAAGGAGATCCTGGACCTGTTTCATAAAACTTAAGTCATGGCGAAAATGGTGAAAAGAAAATCCCAACATGATCTTGCAAATGAGTTATTTCCCGGAGAGCTTGTTTTAGTTTTATGTTAATTATGTGCCTAGTATTACTATTTGTACAATAAAATTATGGGTCATAATTTGATCTTGTGCTCACAAGGGAAGATGAACTCAGTATATGATAAATTGATTGGCTATAAACATGATTATTTGATAAATACTGGTAGATGGCAACACAATGGATGCCATGAATGAATAATTAGGCGTGAAACATAGATAAATAAATATCAAAAGGAATTTCTGGACATGATTACTAAGCGTACCTTCTGACCAGATTGTTGGTGGTGGGATGGTCGAGACTGAAGAGCGTGATGGTGAGGTGCTCGGGGGAGATGAAGCTGCAGCCAATGTTCCTGGACAGTTCGACGGCCACCTCAAAGACGCACCTGCAGCTCCTGTCGAAGGGCATGTCTGTGTCGAGCCTGGACGCCTTCTGGGCGGCTGCGGCACTCCTCGCGCTCGGGCTCGACGGTGATCCTGGAGGAGAGGAACCCCCCATGGAGCGGTCCTCGGCGACGAGGCCGAGCAGCAGGTGGCGCGGCGCCACGTCGCCCTCCTCGAGCCCCTGTCCTCTTTCTGCGACAGCACCACCGTCTTGACGGCCCGCTTCGTGAAGCGCTCGAAGACGACCCTGTTGACCCCCCGGCGCGCGGGCCGAGAGGCCTCGCGCCGCGTCTCCTTCTTCTCACCTTCTCCGGCAGCCACTCCTCCACTCGCCGTCTCTCCATCTTCCCCACACTCACACCGCGCGGCCGGCCGACCCAGCAGAATCAGCGCCTCTCCTGCTGGAGACTCCATGCTCTGCTCGACCTCCTCCTGATGGTCGTGGATGGAGAGGACATGGACGTGCCGATCTTGGTCCGGTAACAAGCACAGCGCCTCTCCCCCGTGTGCTCCTGAGATGCAGATCGAAAGGCTCGAGGGAGGTGGAGCTCCGATGGCTAGGCGCGCGGTCGTGGCAGTGAGGGGAGGAGCAACGGGCAACGAGGTGCGGGTCGTAGCAAAGGGCGCGGAAGAGCGGCAGTGTGGCGTGAGCCGTGAGATTGGGGGATGCCGCCGGCGGAAGAGATGGAGGAGAGTAGAGGTCTCTTTCTTCTGGACGAAGGAAGCGACCAGTGGTGAGGGAGCACTCTTGATGCACACGTTAATGTGTTTAATTGGCGCCTATTGCTCGGAAGTGTGAGGTCGGACCTTTATATTTAAGTAACTCCTTAGTTTGCTTCTCTGGAAAAATAATAATTATTAGCATTATCAGACAGGGGAATAATACCTAATACTGAGGTACATGTAGCATTGGGCCAGTTTGAACATACATACCAATTTCTGTCTTGTCCAAGACAGGGGAATAAATACCTGTACTTTGCTTGGAAAAATAGAGTTTGAACATGCATACCAATTTCTGTCTTGTCCAAGACAGGGGAATAAATACCTGTACTTTGCTTGAAAAATAGAAACCGAGGTTTACTACCTTACTTAAACTGGTTTCCTATTCCATGTATAAACCTATAGTTTTACGACTCAACCACAGAACTCAAGTGCATGTAATCTTTCGGCAAATTTTTATGCCTGATGTATAGATTCTCTGTGTAGCAACGGTGCCACAGTTTCCATAGTACAATTAGCAAGCCTCACAATGTTCTATTTTGTGCTAGATTTCTGATTATTGACAGATATTTTTGTATACTGTCTGCCCAGATACTTGCGACGGGTTTCTTGATCATACTTTTTAGTCTTGGAAGAAGACAACAAGGTGATATTACGTATCTTATCTAGCTTTTCAGTATGTGATGGTGTGTTGTTTAGGGTGAAAAGTTGGCTTTCATAGTTCAGAACAAATAAAGCCTAGGAACATAATGGTCTTCAATGCCATTGGAATAGTTTTATTCTTACATTATTCATATTTGTTTGTACTCAGTGGTTTCAATTGTTGGAAAAAGGGGGGATGGATAGGGAAGAACAAAGGATGTCGTATACTCTCTTTGGATTTAAGGCTACCATTTTTTTGTTATTGAGTAGTGATACTACATAGAATCCTGTTTAATGCATTATAGTGTGTGTTCTTATGTGGTGTCTCCTTAATATAAAATGTATGTCATATTAGTATTGTGATGATCGTGAATTCTGGAAGAGAACTTGTCACCTGTACCTTTGGAATATTTACATGTCCAGCACTCATTTTATTATCTATTATATTAGGGGGCAGGCTATATATCCTTTAGATTTGTCGACCCATGAAATAATTAGCATAACCATCATTCTATCAGTGTAAATAGTATTGTGAGGTAGTTTAGTGGTCAACAAGGATTGTATAAGGATGGAAAACACACATTTAAGACAGTGTTCTTATTTTGTATTCTTCCTTAGCAAGCACTTCTTCTTGATCCTTCTCTGTTCTATTTCTCTCCCTTGTCATGATAATATCTTGAGTCATCTTTGCAAGAGCTGCTAGCAAAAAGTTGAACATCTTAACAGGCTCGTATACCCAAAGTGGAAACTTGTTCCAGTAAACAAGTTCTCTAAGTTGAATATCTATGCAGTTCTGATTCTGAATGAGCATTTCTGAATGTATTAATTAATCACTTCCGAATCCTTCACAAACACCACACTGTAATCCTTGAGGTCATGTTAACGTTACTTCTTCATACTGGATCTAAACTTTTGGCTTTAAACTTCAATAGATATTTATTCTTCATACATGCCCATCTCATTTTACGTGTACGGAGGCTAACCACTATTTTTGTACTCCCTCCGTTCGGAATTACTTGTCTCCGAAATGGATGTATCTAGAACTAAAATACATCTAGATACATCCATTTCTACGACAAGTAATTCCGAACGGAGGGAGTAATTCTGAATTGCAGGTCCATACTTGTGCTCTGTAAATGGTCATTCCATCAAAGTTAACATTATCGTGGTCATCATTGAGAAGCCGAACGGTACCACCAAAATATAAAGTGAAGAGACCCACTTACCCAGAACAAGGTAGATCATCATGCTGTCATACCATACATCAAATGGTATGCCGCAAATACAATCGCCAATCTTAGAAAACTCAACGAACGGTAAGGAGATTGGCTTGTATGGACTCACCATTCGCCCTCTCAGTACACAATCACCAATCTAAGTTGTTCGAATAAGAACTACTTCTTAGTTTCCATGTTCTGTTATAATGGTCCCTATTTTTTTTTTTTTCCAAATCTGCAGATTTTAATTATGAATCTAATTCAGATTTGTTCCATGTTTTTTTGCTTGCAGTAAAAATCTTACTAGAGGCAACTTGATATAGGAAACAAAGTGAACTACCAGTTTTCTGTTGAATAATCACTACTCTAGTTTTATTGTGATGTGTACCTAAATTTATTCTTAGAGAAAACTTGACATGCAGACTGCATGTTCTTATGTATTGTTTCAGTAACAATGATTGCATAGTAATTCAGTTATAACTATGTAACAGAAGATGGCAGGAACAATGGTACAAATTCAAGTATGTACATGCCAAAGTTGATAGGTTTAACTCTAGGCATTGCATTACTATGTCATGTTGTACTATTCTTTAAAGAATTTGTAGGGGGTACTAGAAAATATGACTCGATGAGGGATGCATTGATTTAAAAAAACGGCCTGAAAGTATTGAGTTTAGTAAAATATTGTATAGCCTTCTCCTAGAAGTTTGATACACTCTTCAAGAAAACAAACTTTTTTTAATCATTAATCTATAACTTTTCTCATATTTGAACAGTAGTGTTATTTGAGTTTGGTTACAAAAAGTGGCATGTTAAAAACTTAAAATAGGTGGCTTGATGCAACTTTTGCAAAGTTTGTCGAAAGAAACGCAATGACTGTGCATTTCATTCTCATATGTGTTCTTTTTACAGTCCAATGCATCCTTTGGAATGGGACTTGAGCAGGCATGGTTTCCCTCTACATCCAGCGTCCACATGGGCAAATCGACAGATCTCACTATGGTGGTGTATCATAAAGCTCCCCAAGCAATTCAATTGGATATTTTAGGGATCAATTCCGGGAAATCACATAGGTACCCTCAGTTTATCTCATTTTGCGGTTATTTGAATGACTATGTATTGTTGTATTGTCGTGCTCCGCGGGTTGGCGTTGGCCGCCAACAACGACGAGGCTGGCGGCTCGGGCGCGGGCGTCGTCAACCTTGATCGGTGTCCTGTTTTTTCTTTGGTTTTTAGTTGTTGTTATGATCAGTGCCCTGTTTTTTCTTTTATAAATTGCAATGAACGACCGAAGCTCGACGAAGATGTCCTAATCTCATTGTATTTGAGTGTCATTTATTTAGCTCTTCCAAAATTTATAGTGCGGCTTCTTGTAACATGCCATTTTCATGTGTTTATCAAGATTGTAAAAAAGCAACAGGAATGAGCGACTGCCAACTTGGCACCGCCCCAACTTCCTTTGAGGAGGCGCCACAAGGTGCCGCCCCAACCCCTAGTACAACACCATCGTCACCCATAGACGCGTACATACATCATATCACAATGTTTTGAGATACATAATGAATTCTTTACTTGAACTCTTCTCTTGTAATCATCTTCTTGGATCTTGATCCTCCATGATTAACTCACAAGCTTGGCGTGCTGGCGAGGAATTGACTTGGTAACGGGCCGTTGGTGAATGTGTGTTCCAGGCCATCGGAGCTGACTAGCGTTGTTGATTGTAAGGCGGTGCGTACCTTATTGTACCAACCGGAGCCACAGAACTGGGTTGTGTCACTATAATGAATCGGAATCAGTTAATGTAATGAATCAGAGCATGCCAATGTAGCGTTTCGGACTTAGTTACTATAGCGGACATTTTTAAAACAAATTGAGGAATTTTTTTGAAGTGTATATTTTGAAAAAAGTGCAACCATTTTTTGAATTTGTGAACAAATGTTCAAACACAGGAAACATTTTTTGGAAACTCAAAATATTTTTTGAAAACATGAACATTCTCTGAATGTGTGAACAATTTTTGTTTTTGAAAAGCGCAAACAAATTTGTTGAAGTTGTGAGCATTTATGAAATTCTGACAATTTTTGAAACCATGAACACTTTTTGGATTTTTGACAAAAGTGACAAATGGGAAATGTTATGAAATTCCAAACAAAAAATTCTATATTATTATTGTAGATTTGTTTTTCCTGTGTTTTTCATAAACAAAGAAGGTGTAGAAGGCCGAAAATAGCCCCCGTCGGCGCGCAGCACAAGGTTCCTGGGCTGGGCCATGTGAGCCCCCGTCGGCGCTGCAGCCCACATCTTCCTCCGCTCCGCTGGAAATTACTAGCTCTAGGGTTTACTACACTCTCCTCTCCTCTCCGGCGAGGTCGAGCGGCGGCGGCGGCGGCGGTCTATTCTCTATCTCCTCCGACCGAATCTACGGTCGTTCTCAAGGAAGGTACCGCCATTTCTTGCTTCTCCTCTCCTCTCCTCTCCTCTTCTCAAGGACTGATTCGCTTTCTTGTTCTTGATTGATAGGGGAAACCAAACCGGTAGTATCATCATCATCCATAAACTTAGTTAATTACTCCCCCTCACCTGTGAACTTTTTGCTAGGGTTGCACGGATATTAGAATGGCCCTGTGAACTCAACTCAACTCATCGGCTGTGGCTGGCAAAATGATTGATTTCCCTACCTTCTTTCTTGCCCAACCGAGAGCTGCAAGTAGTAATTTGCATATATGCTCTGGTTTTCATGTTCAGATTCAGCAATTGGTAGTAATTCTGCTTGCAGAATTGTTTGCGTCAATTCTAGCACATTATTAAGCCTCTGCTACGTAATCATGGCAGTAGCTAGTAACAAATATGCCTGGAGTGTCATTTTTTTCCTCCTAACAATCTAGACACAGATAAGGTGCTAGCTAGCTACTTTAATAAATCTTCATGCTTATGAACAACACACAATTAAAGTTTTGGACAGATACAGCAGAAAGTGCTCAAAGTTCGTTATTGTTGTAAAGCCATTCTCCTAGGTAGTACTAGTAGAAAGAAAGTAAGCTTTTTGCCTAGGGTTGCAGAAAATAGTATGAGTAGTATTTTCTACTTGAACAGATATTAGATTGGCCCTGTGAACTCATCGTCCGTGGCAGGCAAAATGATTGATTTCCTTGCTTTCTTTCTTGAACAACCAAAGAGCTACAAGTACTAGCAACTAATTTGCATATTTGCTCTGGTTTTTTTGTTATTAATTAGCCAGGTGCCTCCAAAGTCCAAGTAAGTTGGTTCGGATTCAGCACGTTTCTATGTATTCTCTTTCTTAGTTTATTATTATTCAGGCTCTGCTTGCTACTTTATTATGGTGGTAGCGCCATTTTTTCTTTCTAATAATCTAGACGCAGATAAGTTGCTAGCTAGCTACTTCAATGAATCTCCGTGCGTGCCTGGTTGGTTCAGATTCAGCACGTTTCTTTGCATTTTCTTTGCATTCTCTTAGTTAGATCATAAATAAAGTTAGTTAATGTTGTATAGCCATTCTCCTAGGTAGTACTAGTAGAAAGTAGTAAGCTTTTTGCCTATGGTTTCAGCAAATACTGAGTTGTATTTCTAGTCGAACAGATATTAGATTGGTTTTATCTATCAATAACTGCACCCTGTGAACTCAACTCATCGGCCGTGGCAAAATGATTGATTTCCCGACTTTCTTTCTTGCCCAAGCAAGAGCCACAAGCATTACTAGCTCATTTGCATATATGCTATGATTTTCATTTCATGTTATTAATTAGGTGCCTCCAAATAGGTTCTAAAAAAAAAGTTGGTTCGGATTCAGCCCGACATGACTGGATCGCATACACATGGTTCAGCCAGAACTGCTTTCTGTATATGATTCAGAATTAAAGTAAGCCCGACTGTCGGTATTCTTGAGGAATTGCTTGCATCAATTCTATCTCGTTTCTTTGTACTTATTCTCTTAGTTAGTTCATTACCAGGCTCTGCTTGCTACTTAATTATGGTGTCAGCTAGTTTAATTTAATGATGTAGCCTGCCTGTAGCGTCAATTTTTCTAACAATCTAGACACAGATAGGTGCCAGCTAGCTACTTTGATAAATCTCCATGCTTATGAACAAAACACAAGTTTTGGATGGATAAAATTGCTCAAAGTTCATCAGTATATTCTCCGTAATAAGTTTTTGTCGCCAGTGTGATCTCCATCTTCACATGCATTATTCTGATATATCATAATTTGAGTCCAGATCTTCGGATTTTTTCTGAACCTTGATATATATTACCTGATTGTCCAGCTGAATTTGGTCTGTTCGATGGAGGACCTACCAGAGGCTCTGGTGACAGAGATTGTCAAGAGGATCACCAGGACAAGTGATCTCAATTGTCTTTCCCTCGTGTCAAAGCAGCTCTACAAGATAGAGGGGAATCAAAGGGGTGCTATCCGTGTTGGTTCCGGTCTTTGCACTGCTACAGAAGCAGTGACATCATTGTGCGCCCGGTTCCCAAATCTGCAGAAAGTGGAAATCGATTACTCTGGTTGGATACCTGGACATGGAAAGCAGCTGGACAACAAAGGCCTTTCTGTGTTTTCATCTCACTGTTCCTCGCTGGTTGACCTCACCTTAAGCTTCTGCTCATGCATCGATGACTCTGGACTTGCTTGTTTAGCGAATTGCAAGAAATTGGTGTCTCTCAGGCTCAACTCCACACCACAAATAACTTCGATTGGGCTTTTCTCAGTTGCAGTTGGTTGCACAAGTCTATCTGCCCTCCACCTTATTGATTGCGAGGAAATCGACAATGTAGAGTGGCTGGAATACCTTGGTAGGGATGGACCATTGTACGCCCGCTTCCCAAATCTGCGGAAATTGGAAATTGATTACACTGGTTGGATTCCTGGACATGGAAAGCAGCTGGACAACAAAGGCCTTTCTGTGTTTTCATCTCACTGTTCCTTGCTGGTTGACCTCACCTTAAGCTTCTGTTCATGCATCGATGACTCTGGGCTTGCTTGTTTGGCTTATTGCAAAACATTGGTGTCTCTCAGGCTCAACTCCGCACCAAAAATAACGTCAGTTGGGCTTTTCTCGGTTGCAGTTGGCTGCACAAGTCTATCTGCTCTCCACCTTATTGGTTGCGAGAAAATTGACAGTGTAGAGTGGCTGGAATACCTTGGTAGGGATGGACCATTGGAAGAGCTTGTAGTGAAGAATTGCAAAGGAATCAATCATCATGACTTCCTAAAGTTTGGTTCAGGATGGATGAAGCTCCAGAAGTTTGAGTTTGAGGGCAAAAGAGGAAGATATGATAGTCTTACAGATGATGTGGTCTATGACTCCTCGTACGATGCTCACAGCATGGATTTGTATGATTTCTACTGTGAGAGTTTGAAGGATTTAAGGTTGGCACGTATTAAAACTTGGCCGGAAGTAGGACTTCGTGTTGTCCTAGGGAAATGTAAAGCATTGGAGAAGCTTTGCCTTGAGTATGTTTGTGCCTTAAATGACAATGACATGATTGCATTATCTCAGAGCTGCAGCAACCTTAAAAGCATCTCACTTTGGCTCAACCTGCAGCACTACTCTAGTGATGTCAGCTATTGTGAAACCAGGACATCATTTACTGATAACAGTCTTTACGCTCTAGCCCTAAACTGTCGTATGCTTCAGATGGTGGACCTCAGCTTTACAGGATGTGCTGCTGACTGGCCATCAGAAATAGGATTCACACAAGAGGGTTTTCTGGTGCTCATTCAGTCTTGCCCAATTCGTGTCCTCGTGCTCAACAACGCCAACTTCTTTGATGACGAGGGGATGAAGGCCCTCTCATCCTCACCTCATCTGGAGACACTCGAGCTTATATTGTGTCGTGCGGTAACTGATGTTGGGATGCGCTTCATTGCGCACACCCCATGCTTGAGTAATCTCACACTTCGGATGTGTCCTAACGTCACTGATGTGGGAGTGGCTGAACTGGAACATGCACAGAAGTTAGAGTCTTTGGTCGTCGAGTCTTGTGGTGAGGTCTCTCTGCAAGCTGCGCATTGTGTTGCCAAGTCAGTTCAGTACTCCAGCGAGTGTTCAAATGTCCTTATGAAGAAAATTGGTCTTGGCAGCTATTGATGAAGTGGTCTCCAAAAAATTTAGTATGGATTTGCTGCTGAAGCCATTAAGTTGTTTCCTATGCATCATTGCCTTCTACCTTTACTGTAGGATTTTTCTGTATGATAGTCTAATGATGATCGGCATCTAGTGGATGAAAGTTTAATAGTGGGCACCACTTGTGTATTACTATCAACCGTACGTAATTCTGGTTACTTTATTTCTACTCTCTGTAGCCGTTTCGTGACCGGCATAAGTAGGCCCCAAGATTTCCTGTATTTGCTGTGGAGGCACTATATGGCCGTTTGGTGTTATTTGTCTTATTTAAGCAAATGTCCTGGACCCCTTGTTTTATTGCACAAATGCCTGCTATGTTCGCGTGGCACTATGCGATTCATTGTAGTAATAATATTATGTCCAAGTTTCGCTGGACATGTACAAAGGCGACATGCTTGTTTTGTTGATATCGACTCCATCAGAAGATGCCTTTGATTGCTTCTCAAAAGAATGGTGTTATTTACTAGTAGCATAATTGTGGATGTTTAGATTCCAGAATGACCTGAAGTTGTGGAATAACTGAAGCTACAGGTATTGCTTTTCAACTGAACCTGAAGACCTATAACATAGTTGTGTGCTAATTACAGGTATGTAGTCACTCACAGCATGTCTTTGCTCTGGACGTCCAGCACTCAATAACATTGTGTTCTTACCTTTTTGAGGGGGTTTACCTATCAATAGAATATGAGCTGGTGAAGTGTATGAAAGTAGCAGAAATTAGGACACCATTTGAGCCATGAGATATCGAGATTCATGTGTTTGCTTGGTTCATCAGTCTAGTACAAAGATCCTGAAACTGTAAATCTTTATTTTAGTAACGAGACAGCTCGTTGCATCAGTTCAGCTCGTAGGAACAACATTTGCCTTGTATTTGTAGCACATCAAGATGCCAACTTTGCTGGTTATGTACTTTGTGTTGTACTACTCCTTCCGTCCGAAAATACTTGTCATCAAAATGGACAAAAAGGGATGTATCTAGAACTAAAATACATCTAGATACATTCCCTTTTATTCATTCTAATGACAAGTATTCCCTTTTATCTAGAATTTATCTGTCACTTTTAACACAGGAGAAAACAGAGGAATAGATGGCGACACTGAAGAAGAAAATTTTGGCGTGTCAGATGTTACACGGTACGCGGGTTGGTAGCGCCAGTAACCCACTAGAGTTTGTATTTTCTTCAGTTTCTGTGGTCAAGATGCTCCTTGGCTGCCATGGCCTCATATTCCCTCAGACACACGACTTCCAACAAGACTTACGGTCCAGGATTTGTATTAAACAGAATTCAACACTGAAACATTTATTTCTACCACAGCTGGTGGGTAGAATTCAAGCACGGAATTTTCCCACAATTTGTAGTTGTGTTGCGCCACCAGTCATGTGTCCTTGATCTAAATGTTTGATCCATGTACCAGCTGAAAAGCGAAAAGAGAAACATTTTTGAGGATAGCTTAAGACATATATACTGAAGCAGTTTTACATGATCAAATAAACAAGGAAATACTACCAAAAAATCACAGGGGATACCATCAAGGAAAAACCCTGCTGCAATGTTAACTCAAGTCCATTCAGTGCATGAGTTGTTGACGGAGGAGAATTGGGAAATATATGAGCAAACACAACATGCAAAGGCTAGGCAGAAATATGGGACCTTTGTTGTATCTCTGTCTGCTGCTCGTACCACTCGCCATTATACCAAAACAAATATTATTCTAGCTTGCTCAGTGCCTTCTCAGATTTTTGACGGAATATCAAAGGTCGACAAGTGGATTTAATCTGCACTCACTTGATTACTCATAAATTACAAAGGGGCATATCTGGGAATATTGGCGTGTTAGATGTTACAAGCAATCAACAATGTACACAGGCTGGCAGGCGTCGACCCACTTGAGCTTGGATTTTTGCTTCAGTTTGTGTGGTGAAGATTCTGTTTGCTGTACAGGCTATGAATTCCACATGACTTCCAACAGGACTTGTATGGTTGTACAGTGCCACACTTCCTCATTTTCCTCAGACACATCTTACAACATGACTTGGGGTCCAGCATTCGTATTAACCACAATTTAACACTCAAACCTTATTTTTACCACCAGGCACCATCACGGAATTTTCCCGCAATTTGTCCTTACGCTGCGCCACGAGTCCTTGAGCTAAATATTTTGTTCTATGTACCAGCTGAAACTTGAAAAGGGAAACATTTAGAGGATAGCTCAAGACAAGCTGCTCCAATTTATTTATGGAATTGCCATAACTGAAGCAGTGACAGGTTACATGATCAAATATAAACAAGGAAATATTGTCGAATAAATCAGAGGAGATAGCATCAAATAAAAACTCCACTGCGAGTGTTAACTCAAGCCCATTCTGCACATTAGAAAAAAGCGAGGCTGCGGCACTGAAGACAGAGGAGAATTGGGAAAGATCCTGTGTCATTTTCCTACAGGAATGAGAAAAGAAAATAGAGGAAGATGGCGACACTGAAGAGGGAAAATAGGGAGCCCAGCAACTGCTGCCAACAGGGTCTGCCAGTGCCAGCGTCCACACAAGAACTTGGAAATTCCAGTAGAGAGAGATGGCGACACTGAAGAATAGTCATCCAGCGGCAGCTTAAGACACTGAATACTTTATTTTTACCGTTGGTAGAATTCCAGCACTGAATATTTCCCACGTTGAATCGTTGCGTTGCACCACCAGTCACGGTTCTAAAAAGCGATTAAGGGAAACATTAGTACTGTACACAACAGCTTAAGACAAGCTGCTTCAATTTCTTTAGTGGAATTGCCATAACTGAAGTAGTTGCAAGTCACATGCATGTCTAAATAAACAAGAAATACTATCAAACCAGTGCGGAGGACTCGAATATTGCAGATAGAGCAACCGAGGGTCTTCTTCCCGGCAAGCCTCATTCGCAGGGCTCTTGATTTTATCTTTTAAGAGTTCGTCCAGACAATGTTGAGGTCTGAGACACCCTAAACGCCCAGACGAAGGGCAAGTTCTCTGTAGTGCCGAGGACGCAGGTTGAGCATGGCAAAAAAAAAGGGTTCAGATGTGAGGGGATTTGGTAATTCTCTGGACTTAAATCAAGAAGGGAGATGCAGAATTTTGGGCATCTACCAGGTTTAATTATTTTCATCACTGCTGCTCACACATCGGGACGAAGCAGCTCCATTGATGTGGCCGTGCTTATATTTTTCCTTTTTTGCCTCATTTCCAAACTTGTGCTTGCTTGATGTATGAACCCTGGTTTGTGCTTAATCTGTAAAGCCGAGAGAGAGCCTGTTTCGAGAGATTGGATAATTTGTGAAATAGGTGAAATAGGTCGGTTTTTCTGATTATTATTATTATCTAAATTATGGAAGCAATAGTAACAATTTCCACCCTTTTCTATATCTATATCTATATCTATATCTATACCTACTATTAAAAGGAGGTGATATTCTTGGTTTCGTCCCGCTTCATTTGGTCCCGCTTTAATCAATTTCACGTACGCTATTTGCTTTCGTTACTTGCCACCCGTTTTGGCCCAACAGAGGAAGCCCATCTGGCGGCGCACTGTGGCCCAGGTCCGGAGAGCTGGCAAACCTGCCAACCGGCCGCACACACTTTGTTCAATTGACCTAGCTAGAGATATGAGAGGATTTTTTTTTCTCCCGTTGCAACGCACGGGCCTTTTTGCTAGTGATTACTCATAAATTACAAAGGGCATACCTGAGAATATTGGTGTGTCGGATGTTACACGGCAACCAACACGTACGTGGGCCGGCAGACCTGCAGAAAGCGCCAGTGACCGACTTGAGCTTGGATTTTTGCTTCAGATTGTGTGGTCATGATACTGCTCGGTTGTACCGCCTTTGGATCCAATACAAGTTGCAGCCACAATTCAACAAGACTTGGGGTCCAGGATTTGTGTGAACCACAATTTAACACTGAAACCTTTATTTCACCACTACCGGTGAATAGAATTCCATCACCTAATTTGTCGTTGTGCTGCGCAACCAGCCACGAGTCCTTGAGCAAAATATTCTCTTCTTTTTTCGTTGCAATCAACATACATGGACCAACAGACGTACAGAAAGCGCTAGTAACCCACTTGAGCTAAGATTTTTACTTCAGCTTGTGTGGTGAAGATGCTGCTTGGTTGCACAGGCTTTAAGAACCTACAAGTTACAACCACTACCTCATTTCCCCTCGACACATGACTTCCATCAAGACTTGGGGTCCAGGATTTGTTTTAAACAAAATTCAGCACAGAAGCATTTGTTTTTACCATCGACATAATTCCAGCACGGAATTTCCCCTCAAATAATAGTTGTGTTGTGCTACCGGTCATGAGTCGTTGAGCTAAATCTTTTGCTCTATGTACTAGCTGAACAGCGAAAAGGGAAGCATTTTAGAAAATATAACACAAGCTGCTTCAGTTTCTTCATAATTGAAGCAGTTACCAAAGAAATACTGTCAAACAAATCACAGGAGAAACCATCAAATAAACAAAGAAATACTATCAAAAAATCACAGGAGATACCATCAAATGAAAACTCTAATGCATTATTGTTGTTAATTCAAGTCCATTGAGTGCATAAGTTGTCGACGGAGAATTGGGAAAGATATGCGTAGGCGTACGCCATAGGTATTGCTTTCTAAGAACAATTCATGTGTGTGTTCTCCACAGGAATGACGGAAGAAAATAGAGGAAGAGATGGCGACACTGAAGAAGGAAAATAGGCGGCCCAGTAGCAGCTGCCAAAAGGGTTTCCAAACAAGAGCTTGGAACTTCCAGCAAGGAGAGATGGCGACACTCAAGAATAGTCATCCACCAGCAGCTTCCACTCAACTGTTGTGTTCACTGAGGACCTCATAACACTATTTAAACATCAGTAGAGTTGCAATTTGTATTGAATCGCATCACCTAGCCAAACACATCATGCAAACACTAGGCAGCAAGCCATGTTGCTCAACACCTTTGTTCTACCTCTATTGCCTACTGCTAGTGTCATGCCTTCATCTCTTGGAAGAAGCACATGCGGCACGCCATGGAGGGATCTCACTGAGATCTCAACGCATGGCCCTCCTCCACTGGAAAGCTACACTTGTGAGTCCACCGCTGCAGATGAGCTCCTGGCAGGAAAACATCAGCCCGTGCAACTGGATGGGCATCATGTGCACGGCCATTCGCCATGGCCGCCGCATGCCTTGGGTGGTGACCAACATCTCCCTGCCGGATGCTGACATCGGTGGCCAGCTTGGTGAGCTCAACTTCTCGGCACTTCCATTCCTTACATATATTGGCCTTCGGAACAATAGTCTCCATGGTGTAGTACCAGCTAGTATCAGCTCCCTGTCAGCTCTTTCGGAACTTTATCTTCAAATCAACCAGCTCACAGGAAAAATTCCTTATGACATTGGTGCCCTGCAAAGTCTCAGGGTGCTTGGTCTCGCACATAACAAACTCACAGGGAAAATTCCTTATGAGATTGGTGCCCTGCAAAGTCTCAGATTGCTTGGTCTCTCATTTAACAGACTCACAGGACATATTCCGACATCTCTGGGTAACCTAACAATGTTAACTGCTCTTGACATTAGCCAAAACAAGGTATCAGGTCCTGTTCCTGAGGAGATTGGAAGGCTTGTCAGCCTACAATTTCTACAACTAAGCACCAACACATTAAGCGGCACAATACCAAAAACCCTTGGAAATTTGACCCAACTAAATACTTTGTTTCTCCATAGTAACCACCTTTCAGGAACTATACCCCAAGAACTAGGCAGGCTGGTCCATTTGCAAAAGCTTGCGCTTCATGTAAATGATTTTTCAGGTCCAATTCCAATCTCCATAACCAATCTTACTAAGATGAACACACTTATTCTCTCCGATAATCAAATCACAGGCCCAATACCTCCAGAACTAGGCAATCTCCCTATGCTAAACCAACTTATGCTCTACCAAAATCAAATCATAGGCTCAATACCCACAGAACTAGGCAACCTCACTATGCTCACTAACCTTGTTTTGTACCAAAACCAAATCACAGGCCCAATACCTTCAGAATTGGGCAAGCTGCTAAATCTCCAAGCATTAGAATTGTCAGTCAACCAAATATCTGGCTCTATTCCTGCCAGCTTAGGAAATATGACCAACCTAGTAGCACTATCCCTCTACCTAAATCAGATAAACGGTTCCATCCCCAAAGAGATTGGCAACCTGATGAAACTCAAAACTCTGTGGTTGCATCTAAACCAAATTTCAGGACCAATACCAAAAACTTTTGGGAAGCTGCAAAGAATCCATGATCTAAGAATCTTCACTAACAAATTATCAGGTTCTCTTCCTCAAGAGTTTGGAAACCTCACAAACCTTGTTAATCTCGTGATAACAAACAACTCACTTTCAGGACCTTTACCTGCAAATATTTGTTCAGGTGGAAAACTTCAAGATCTCCATGTTGCATTGAATATGTTCAATGGCCCCATTCCAAGGAGTTTAAAGACATGCGCGAGTTTGGTTACAATTGACATTCAGTCGAACCAACTAACAGGTGATATATCTCAGGATTTTGGTGCGTATCCAAATCTCACATGGATGAACCTGGCATCCAATAGAATCACTGGTCACATCTCACCAAATCTAGGAGCATCTACCCAGCTACAAGTACTAAAGCTAGCAGATAATATGATCATGGGTTCCATACCTAGTATCATTTCCAAATTGTCCAACCTAGTAGAACTAGGATTCGATTCTAATCATCTCAGTGGTGAGATTCCACCTGAAATCTTTAGTTTAGCAAATCTATATTACCTGAACTTATCATCGAACCAGTTATCTGGATCCATACCCACACATATAGAAAAGCTAAGCAGTCTAGGACTTCTTGATATATCTTGGAACAGACTGAGTGGATTAATACCTGAGGAACTAGGGGCCTGCATGAAACTATTGTCCCTAAAGATCAACAACAACAACTTCAGTGGGTGTTTGCCTGGTGCGATTGGAAATTTAGCAGGCCTGCAGATCCAGGTAGATGTGAGCAGCAATAACCTCAGTGGTGTGTTGCCACAACAACTTGGGAAGTTGGAGATGCTAGAATTTATGAATTTATCCCATAATCAGTTTGGTGGCAGCATTCCATCGTCCTTTGCAAGCATGGTGAGGCTTTCAACACTTGATGTGTCCTACAACAACTTGGAAGGACTGTTTGACTCCATTTTTTTCATCATGCAAGGCAAATATATATATTTAATAATTATCTGGTCTAGTCACGTTAATGCATATTCACTTGTACGGGTCAAATTGTTTATTGGATCAGCCAGTTTGCCAATAGAATAAATCATATGTGCATGCACGGACCCACTGATCAGCAGCTATCCCAACAATAACGTCTGGTGCGTATAACGTGAACGAAATCTTGTACGATGCCACCGGCTAGTTGGACGCGTATATATTTAAACGGGTACAAAGCAAGGTGTGTAGCGGCTGGAGATAAAGAAGCTAAATCAATTGGACTTGACTAGATCCACGAAGAGATAAGTATTGGCCAAGTGTTTGTTGTTTTTTTGGTTCAACAACACCGAGAGACTAGAGATAAGATATGGTTTGTTACTAAGTACTAACGGCAGCGGCGACGATGCTAATCTCTCGTACTTATCTTTTTATCTATTCGCATAGCTAGCCGGTGGAGACGATGCTATAAAAGGGCTGCTCCAGTGACTGCAAAGGAGGTTCAGCTCACTCACAACGCACGCACCATTTACACGCTCATCTCACCACCATTCAACACACAAACACACAAACACACACACACACACACACACACACACACACACACACACACTTCGTATCATCTCCATCCCAGCACTCACACATACACACATCTTCATTTCTCGTCTGGCACTTCCCTCCGTGTCCGGCGTCGATGGCACAGCCATATGGTGAGTAAATCATATGAAGGTTGCATATGATCACTTATTTCCTTTATTTATTTCTTGTCTTTGTTCATTTCATTTTTGCGGCATCTTGCGGCTCTACATGGCGATCCAATCGTCGCCGCGGATGTTCCATTGTTTGATCTAGGACGGCGTCCGGGGCTCTACATGGCGATCCAATCGTCGCCGCGGATGTTCCATTGCTTGATCTACAACAAAAATCGACGGCGTCCCGCGGCTCTACATGGCGATCTAATCGTCGCCGCGGGCATTTCATTGCTTGATCTATGAAAAGAATTCGGCGGCATCCCGCGGCTCTACATGGCGATCTAATCGTCGCCGCGGACGTTCTATGACCCAATCTACCGAAAAAAGTTTGCTAGCATCTAGAGGCTCTACATGGCGATTTAATCGTCGCCGCAAGTGCTTCGTGGTCCGGTACGAGAAAAAGAGGCCTTGCCTTCCGCGGCTCTATACGGCGATCTAATCGTCGCCGCGGATGTCTCAGTATCAGATCTGAAAATCAAAAGAAAGAAAAGTTTATAGCATCTCGCAGCTCTACATGGCGATCAAATCGTCACCGCGGACGCATCAAATTCATCAGCAAAATCTTCTGTAACATTACATTTGGGGTGGCATACAAAGTTAGGCCCTAGGGGACAGCAGCGCAGCCACACACATACTCAAAATCAGCATCATAAGTCATCACATGCGAAGCATCAGAGGTCACTAATAAAGTGAAGTAGATTGTATGATGTAAAGGGTGATGAGAATAATAAAGACACAACCATCTACTCCGGAATAAACAAGACGCCATTGACAAAATTTTGCAGAAGCATGTTTCTCAATCAAATGAGGGTTCATCTTCAAGTCCATGTTCAGAACACCCTTTTCCGCGACCGACGAGGCCGGAACTCACATACATTTCCTGACCGACGAGGCAGGATGCATGATGTTCGTGACCGACGAGGCCGAACTATCCATTTTATTTTCTTCTTGAGACTTGATCACATCTCATGCTTGATTGGTGCATGAATCCATAAATTTTTGGCATGGCGAGATTATTGTTTTGCTCAGAGTGTTTGCATATTCTTTTTGCCTTGGAGACAGAAGCCATGAGTTTGATAATGATGATGACCGTTTGAGGCAGCTTAATCGGAGGTCGTTCATAGATATGAATCTATGAATGTAATTAACTAGAGGTCCTTTCGAGGCCCTAGGAGTCGAGAATTATGCAATTGTCTTTTGTATGTCAGATGCTATACCAAAAGCATGTAAAATGAGATTTGTATATCCTTAGCAATAAAGATCTACAAATTTTCTCCGCATCATTCTGTGTGCTTGTTTTATTTTGTATTTGTATACACTCGTATACTGGCATGCCCGCACCTAAAACGCCAACGCGGATAGATTTAAAATTTATCTTGCGAAAACAAGGACCAGTCCCAACAACATGGCATCTCCGAAATGCTTCAACAAGTTGGTTTCTTCCCAATAAAGGTCTGTGTGGTAACCTCTCTAGCCTGACTCCTTGTTATTCAACTCTAGTACTTGGTCACCATAAACAGAAGACACTTGGTTTGCATTTGCCAATTGTTCTTGTGGTGAGTTTCACCATTGTTGCCGCAATTATTGTCTTAATTATTCTCAGTCGTAAAAAGAGAAAACCACAAGAAGGTGTAACTACTGAAGCAAGATACCTATTTTCTGTTTGGAATTTTGATGGAAGAATGGCATTTGATGATATTATAAGGGCAACAAAAGACTTCGACGACGAGTACATCATTGGAACAGGAGGATACGGCAAAGTATACAAATCACAACTTCAAAACGGGCAGCTAGTTGCTGTGAAGAAGCTTCATCAGACCGGGGAAGAGTTGGATGATGAAAGAAGATTTCGCAGAGAAATGGAAATCTTATCACAGATCCGACAACGAAGCATTGTCAAAATGTATGGATTCTGCTCCCATCCAGCATATAAATTTCTTGTCTATGACTACATTGAGCAAGGCAGCCTCCACAGGACATTGGAAAATGAGGAGCTAGCAAAGGAATTAGATTGGAAGAAGAGAATTGCTCTTGCAACTGATGTGGCTCAAGCACTATCTTATTTGCACCACGAATGTAGTCCACCTATAATCCATCGAGATATCACAAGCAACAACATCTTACTTGATACAACCTTCAAGGCTTTTGTCTCGGATTTTGGCACAGCAAGGATTCTTAAGCCAGATTCATCAAACTGGAGTGCACTTGCAGGAACATACGGCTACATAGCTCCAGGTACGTACTTGTATAACCTTTCTTCTTACATCAAGTATTCATCTCTTATCGACTTGTTCCAGATTCTAATGTTTTAATTTGTGCAGAACTCTCATACACATCTGTTGTGACGGAGAAATGTGATGTCTATAGCTTTGGTGTGGTTGTGCTAGAGCTATTGATGGGGAAGCATCCAATGGATCTATTAGACGGTAGTTTGTCGAGTGGGGAACAACATATACTGGTAAAAGATATTCTAGACCAACGGCCGACAACACCAACAACAGAACAGAATAGCTTACTTCTGCTCATCAAGCTGGCCTTTTCTTGCTTGGAATCTTCTCCACAAGCAAGGCCAACCATGCGGGAGGCATACCAAACACTCATCCAACAACCTTCTTCTAGTTCCTGCCCCGTGCCTTTCAGTGCACTTACATTGCAGCAAGGGAGTGATGCATGTTGATATATGATCTGAATTCTAGTGAGAAGCCAAGGTCTATCATTGCGGAAGACGATTTAGGTCTATGTTTTGCCTCGAGTCACTCATATACCATCTATACATGTTGAAGTCTGTAATCATCCCGTGTCATCTCGTAGGTTTTATTTCTAGCAAAAATAATAACCGGTCCATGCAGCGTGAGCCTGTTCACGACATGGCCGGATCAGTAGTTGCATGCTATTACGATCGCCTCGTGGGATGGCATGAGTACTGGCTGTAGCGACTTAGAACTTGAGGCATGGTCACGGGACGTGGGATGGCATGTCCGTGAAACTTGGTCATGGCGCAAGATTAGGATCTTTATGTTAGCTATTAAGTTGAGCTAATGAGCTGTTTAAATAAAGAGGAGAACAAAGCAGAAAAGCTGCAACGGTTTACGCAGCGGAAATATCCTGAGTGTCCACTGATTCTTCTCCCTTCCTATGCCTCGGGATGAGTTCATGACTCATTGTAAGTGGTCGATGCATAAACAAGAACAGTTAAATATAAACGCACGAAGCTAGGTGCATAAAAAAGGAAAATTACCATAGGACCAAGCAAAAGAACTTACACGGGGCTGTAGGGCAAGAGTATGAGGTCCTTATCCTTATGATGGAGCATTGCATCCAGGAGTATGTAGTCCTCGTCCTTCAGATGAAATAACAAATAATTTACTACTATACTAAATTTCAAACATTGATTGGTGAGATTGAAATGGAACAAAGATACAACATTATTTTTTCTTCATGCCTAATAAAAACTTAACAAAGGATGAGATGATATGATATGCAAAGTCTCAGGTGACAGACAACAGTGAGAGCTAAGCTACTGCACTCATAGACATGAAGAGTTTGGTATGACATATCCCATGATCTTTTTACAAGAAAAGTAGGTACTGATTCACCTAAAAATTCAACTCACCTAGCTAGTGTAATCACAGACATACTTTTTTTTGCGAGAAATTAGAGATACTAAGAACAAGATGTACAACCGTATAGAGAACAACTCCATTTACCATTGTTCATCAACTGGTAGTGATATACTATGAGGAAAAATACAATGAATTTGTCCATGCACAAACAAAGCTCCGACCATTTACATCAAGATCAAACCTACGCCGTAGCTTTTTTTGTTAGTTTCAGACACGAATTGACTAAGAGAAAAGGATACGAATTGACGTAAGCGGCACTGTAGGCAGTCCTAGTTCATCCTCCTGCACAAGCAGAGGAAAGCAAGCACAGCAAATTAGTATACTGGTTGAGACACAAGCATAGACATTCACTGAAACTGAAATGATGCAAAGTATGTGCTGTTGTATGATAGGACCGAGACAACGATAATTGTTCCAAAAGCTCAGTTTCAAATCCATCATATAGCACATGTTTGCATGTCCTCCCGTGAGTTGTTTTTGCTAATAATATCAAGCTAGGATAAGCTCAGTAGTTCACGCCAACAATATAGGTACTTGCCATGAAATTAAACCCGAAATACACAATTTATAGGTTAGGAAATACTTCCATAATGATCGCAGATATCTAGCCTGTCATTTAGATCATGTGACGAGATAAAGAAACCCTTTTACAACTTCACGCACAGTGATTGCATGGGAAATGACATGAACCATCATTT
The DNA here is from genome assembly GCF_018294505.1 of Triticum aestivum. Lineage (NCBI taxonomy): Eukaryota > Viridiplantae > Streptophyta > Magnoliopsida > Poales > Poaceae > Triticum > Triticum aestivum. The sequence goes on along the minus strand of NC_057795.1, from coordinate 4,985,582 downwards.
TTTTCTCAGGAAATCAACACCATAATCAACATCACAGAAACTAGTCAGTCTCGCAATTGGCATACCTAGCTACCTGCTGCCAGTTTGCCATGACTGCTGCATGACCACTTGGTGCAGCAGGTAAGTTAAGCTCAAAATCGAGATCCGTCTCCTTGTTTGGTTAGAGGTACGATGGGACTAAATTTTTGTGACATTTAAAAATGTTCACACGTTCAAAAAAAATATGTTAATGAAAAATTGGAAAACAAGTTTTTCCATGCTTAACATGTATCAAAAAAATGTTCGCATGTATATGCAAAATGTACAACGTGTATTGAAAAAAAACTTAAGTGTGTATTTATAAAATATTCATCATGTATTTAAAAAATTATCAAGGTGCATCATAAAAATGTTAAACATGGTAAAAAGATTCTGACATGTATTTGAAAAAATAAAATGAAAACTGAACGGAAAAGCAAAAGAACCATACAACACCCGCAAAGGAAAAATTAGTAAAAGACAAGAAAAAACTACATGGAACCTTCCAAAAACCGGTGGAAGGTTCCACGAACTGTTGTAGAAACTTCACAACACCGCACGTGTACACGTTAATTAGACCAGCTCGACCTACTGCTCATCTATGTATTTGGTATTGCAGTAGGCGAGATATTGGTCTGGCGCTGCTATCCATCGCTTTGAGCGAGCGCTAACGTACGAGTCCCTCACGGGTCACCCCTAAATAGGTCTGACCCGTCAGCGGGAGCAGGCACCTGCGAGCGAGCGCTGTGGCGCCAGCGAGCCAACGCGAGCAAGTGTTGGCCGTTTTCTTTTTGTCCAATAATCGCAATTTTTTAATGTTTGCAAATTCAAAATTCTGAACATTTTTGGAAACGAAAAATTCTTTAAGAAACTTTGAATATTTTTTAAAAAGTGAACTCTTTTCAAACACGAACAAATGTTGAAAACACAAAAAAATCGAAATTCTAAAAAAAATTCTTTTTAAAAATGCACACTTAGCAATAAATTATGTATTATGATGAACATTTGATTTATATAAAATGAACATTTTTAATATATGGTGAACAACTTTACAAAATACACACTGAAGAATTATTGAATATGCAATGAACATTTTATTTGTGTACGATGAACTTTTCTTAATAGTGAATAATTTTTAACTACATTGATCATTTTATGTTATGTGGTGAACAATATTTGAAAATCGCAAACAATTTTCGATGTCTCGAACAATTTTCTAGAAATGTGAAAACCTTTCAAAAACTTCTTGAAATTGTGATCAGAATTTGAAATTCTGAACATATTTTGGTAAAACAAAATATTATTTCAAAAACGTGAATTTTTTTCATAAAAACATGAACAATTTCAAAATTAAAATTTATTGAAAATTTTTAAATTAAAAAAATAAAAGAGAAGAAAAGAAAATTAAACATAAAAGGTAAAAAACCTGGAAGGAAAAATAGTAAAAAAAAACTATTATGTTGGTGTCATATATCTAAAAAGGAAAAAGTGAAAGAGGAGAGAGGAAAACGAAAAAAAAATAGAAGAAATAGAAACCTGGTAAAAAAACAAACAAAAAACACAGAGATGGAAAAACATCTTAAAGCTTCCCAAAACCGTTGGGAATGCTTCTGCTCAATGGACTGGCCGCTGGACGCGCCTGTAGGCGATTGACGTCGTAACACTCGCAACGAACGACATATATCATTTGTGATATAGCTCTCGTGCTTGGCGAAGGCAATTTCAGTCAACTGTGTGTGTGTGCCAGGCTTTTTGCGATATGGCGCCCATGACGGACCTCACAATTACGATGGGCTCAAGTAGTCCACACCACACAAAATGATGGCCCGGAAACGGCTCAAGGTCTAGACGGGATACCTGAAATGGCCCAAAGAAACATATGTAGGATGAGTAAAAAAGGCCTATTAAACGGGTCGGGTCGTGCCTTGTCAATGATTGCCTGGAAGCCCTTCACGCCAGGCATGGGCCCAAAGTTGTTACAACGGATCCTTAAAGTTTTTTTACAGCAAAAAGCATGCCCTTGTTTCTCATGCTAGAACTCCACGCATCACCCTGTTATCGACGCAATTCTCGAGGGATGTGCCGCTGTTTTGCCCTCCACACATGCATTTATAAGACCATAGGCCAAACTGTATGTTGTGCAGCTTCTTCCCTTGATTCCCCTGCAACTCATCTATCGTCGTCGACAGGGAAGCACATATCTAGAGTCACACGCGACCGTGATGGCAAGTAGGAGTGACGCAACTGTTGACCTCGAGGGTCGGAACGCCACAACAGAAGGTACCATGATTTGCCATTCTTCTTGCTCCGCTAGAACGGCCGCAAAGCCCAAAGTCCCTGGCAGCTAGTTAGTCTCCATGACACTTTCGACCACCTACAAGATATGGTCGCTCCAAGTTTTCTGCCTGACCGGCGTGTCCTCATGTGCCTCCATGTACTTTCTACATCTAAAGAAACACATGGAATTTTCCTTAATCACAAGTATTAGTAGATTAATATATTTTTAATAAACACAATTAAACTTCAAAATGGATAGATATGTTTTCACTGATGTTTGCCTCTAAAGTTGGAGATGTTCTATTCGCAATATATTAGCAAATCTTTGGAAGCATTTGGGCTTGGTGTTGTCGTTGTGAGATGTAAGGATCATCTTGGTGTCGTGGCCCTAGATTGTAGTCAATGAATGGCGAATGATAAAATTTGTGAGTCATTCCAACAAATGGGTATTGTCAACGGGGTACATATAGTATATTTTTGTAGCCAGGTCAGCCAATGATCCCATGTCTGTAGGTGTTGTAATATTAACATTAGCCCCCACAATTAACATGTAAACTCTCTTTAACTTAGCTGGTATATGGATTAAATGGAGGAAGCGTCAATCAAGTCCATTAAGAAATAAAATTTGATGAAAAATCTATCTATATTCATATCCAAACATTCATTAGACGTAAATCAGCTCCACACTTAAGGAACATTGACACAATGCCTATTTTTTCATATAAGAAAATATAGATCATGAGCATGTACGATGGTTGGTAAGATTGTTTTATCTTATGTCCCCCATGTAATCTAGAGAAGACACAAAAAATGATGTACAATGTATTACTCTTAGTCTTATCTCTAATAACAAGATATTCCTGATTATGTGGTGAGAGAAATATTGCTAAGAGATCATCTCTTAATGAAGAGAAGGCAAGCCTTTTCTTATGGTTTCTCTCTCCTCCACCTCTGCAATTATCCTATGTGGCACTTCTAAGATAAGACCATTGTATATGCCCTCATACATCCATTCTTTGGATGTAAATCAAGTCCATTTTTAATTATTATTGGCATAAATTGATCTATATTCATATAAAAAGATAGGCCATCAAGCAATCATTAATTGGATGTAAACCAAGTCCATATTTACTGAAAATTAATTAAACAATAGATTTATACCCAACTCTAGAAAGATAAGTTCACCGGATGACTACCCATCAAATGTTCAGTGCATGATCAGTACACTGCAATATAAACCTTTCTAAAGAAAGAACCTGGCTCAATTCTATTTAAGTTGTGTTCTATAAAGAAGATACAAGTACGTCAGGAATCACATAGTTACTATTTCGTTGAAAATAACACAATTACCTATGCAAATGGGAGGTGATTATGTTGTCATATCGGTCTTACTATGCTTTTTGTGTATAACTTTCCACCTCGCCTTTGTTGAATCGATAGGCGTAGATGTCAATCTCCAGACGAATGAGAAGGTAACCAATATTTTACTTTTAGATTTTGATATATACAACTTTATATCAATTGGTTTATGTATATTATCCCATTGTTGAATCTACTTGACCACTTAATCTTGATAATTACTATTGGTGTTTATCATTCATAACTACTTTATGTTACTTATATACCCAACTAAAATGTAGGACACACATGTGAAACGAATACTTATCTTTCAAAGACTCTGTACATCAATTATATATGCTAACTACTCATGAACTATTATTTCCCTCTACAGAACACCACTCTTTTAAGACCTAAACCTTTCCATTTTCCTTGGAGAGCTAATATCATGGATAAAGGAAGCGGCATTATTTCTCATGTACACACACTCTCCCCCCATTCTCTGTATATATATCTCTTTACCTTTTCATGTGTTAGATTTGGGATGTTTTGTTTAGTTCTTGGTGAGTGTTGATCACAAGAGGCAAAGTCAAAGTATTTTCAATATAAGCATCGCATATTTAAACCACGGAGAAAAATACTACATTCATTAATGATGTACCTATATCATAGTTGGTCAAGCTAAATTCTTGTCAATGGCCCAAGAGACAAGGTCGTACATAAATACCAAATAAAAGACATACACCTAAATGAACTAAGCTTGATGCCCTATATACTGCGAAAGCTATGATCATTACATACAAAGCATGCTACCAAAATAACGTGAACAACATATTCACAAAGGCATTTAAGACATACTCTATTGGAGACTTATACTAACATACCAACTTTATCGGCAATACGCTTCACACCTATCAGAGAGAGAATCAAATCTTGTTTCACCCCTGCCACAAGGAGGAGATAAGATGTGAGCCCATGCACCTAAGTAAGACTGTAGAAAATGCACATGAACTAAAGCATTGCATGCATCACCACAAAAGGTATAATTGTGTTGGAAAGACACCACACACCGTGGAGGAAGCTAAATCCAGTATGATATACTCAACAAGGCCTACGAAAACAAATCTAGACTAACTCCAAAATAGCATGAAAAATTCCCCATTGTAAATGTCTGGTAGGTGAACCTCATACGAAGGCCAAGAATGCACACCCTCACTTCTTTATTATGTCGTTCTTTATAGATTTTTATGGTTATTTACTAATTTGAGCTATAATTATCTATCACTAGTATGCAATGTGGCACACAGAGCCAGGACAATTCTACGGCCTTCGAGCTGACATGAGTATATGGGCTTCACCAAATCAAGAAACTTCTCAAGAATCTGGAGCATCCTTACAGATATATTGTCAAGATGGAGGAAACTACAACTTAATTCAAGTTGGAATTCATGTATAGACATATCACCCATTATGGTAAACTCAAATGCTTTTGAATAAAGTACAATTTGATAATCAAGTTTTGCTTGCAGATTTCCCCCTCTTTGTACCATAACAGAGATATTCGCTTCTTTACATATTGGACCGTAAGTATAACAATGTCATTTTAACAAGTTATATATTATTGTGGTTCCCATATAGTTTTCTGTATTTTATAGGAGTTAGAGGCATTATTGGACTAAGTAGAAGTCTCTTTACATCCACAATAATGCATGTTTTCTTTTTTTTTAATTGCTCAGAAGGACTTGAAATCAAAGGGGTGCTACAACTTGCAGTGCCCAGGATTTGTTTCTGCAAGTCGAGCTAATCTGGTGCCTGGACAAGCCATTGCTCCTCCATCAATTTATGGCGAACAAGACCACTACATTAGGCTTAGCCTCAACAAGGTGCACCATTTATCCCATTCTGGAGATTACTATATATATTAACAAAGATAGGAAAAATAGGTAGTGAATTTATACCCATGTCAGTACGTTAGGCTTACCTATTTTTCCTATTCACAAATGTGCTGCTATTTCTACAATAACTAGATGATACATGTGTGTTCCTGCAGCAACCTCATCGAATGAAACACGTAAACTAGATGCTATAAGAGCAACTACAAAAGAGAATAAGTTGGATTGTACTTAATAGACTATCAATTTTCTAACAAAAATGTGAAAAATGAACTACATAGGTATCCTCAGATTGTCCAACACATGATCCATTCACGACAACAAAAATTAAATGCAAAAACAGTAATTTATGAGGGGCATGCATGACTTGCTGGCATGCTAGGACTGCATGGATAGGAAAAACAAGCACATATGAAAAATATAACTTACGAGGAACATGCATGACTTGTTGATGTGGTATGGATGCACACATAGAAAGAAAAGTAAACTTATAACTAACATGTATGACTTGTTGATGTGGCATGGCTGCTTGAATAGGAAAAATAGGTAGTGGATTGCAATTATTTAATAATAGGGGATTAAAATTAACAAAGATAGATTTTATGAATATTAAAATTGTTAGGCATAAATTCACATGGTTACTGAGTACCATGCTTTGTATTTTATTAAGAAAATATGGAACACTGGAATCTTGGAAATTGTACGCCATCCAAGATTCTTGCTAATGACAACATGTTTTCTACTCTTGTGCATGAAATTTATTGTTCATGGATATCATCAATCCCTTGTTGACTACAAGATCCAAATTCCGGAGATTGGGTGGTGTACTGTCACGATTTACAAAAGCCATCATTCTTGGGACATTTTCCAAATAAGCTTTGCCCCGGAACACGACGTATACAAGCTTGAAAATCAATAAAAGAAAATGTCTAAAAATAGAATAAAAACTTTTCAAATACAGTAAAAAAATGTCATTTCAAACCAAAATGTGAAGGATTACTAACATGAATATATGATGTGGTAGCATGACATACATAGACTAATGCAAAAATAATTGTAAATGCAAGACTCGCTTATGTGGCAGATTTTGCATGGCTTAGTGGGAGAGAATACTTCAATGCATTGCTTAGTGGGATGTTGAGGTGGACACCTTACATGTTGAGAGAATTGGTATCAACTTCTTAGAAATGTAAGATATAGAGTAATTAGGGAAAAAGTTGCCAGTGCAGTATTTTCTTAATACTGTCAACATTTACTAATGGCGTGGTCGAAAAGTGTCATGTCAGTAGTATATTATTTACTAACCGCGAGTATGGTGGGCAACGCCACTAATTCGGAACGTATCTCTTGCATTTAGTTATCTGTGACGTTTGGGCGCGATGCCACTAACGTATCCTTCCGAAATACTCATATGGATGTACATGAGCATTATTTATTTATACATACAAGTGCATTTATGAGAATACATGTCCAGTTTTTCATAAGCACATACATTTATTTTATTTTGATACATGTGAACATTTCGCGTCACACATGAATATTTCTTTTTTGCATACAGGAACATTTAAAAAAAATTGCTAGACAATTTAATAAGTAGATGAAAATTTGTTTCAGTGGACATGGGCATATTTTACAATGCCTTACAATTTTACTCATTTACTGAAATGATGATATGAGCATTCTATATTTTTTATTACTTTTAGATTTTCCTGTGTTTATGAAGAAAAAAAATGTGTTTTTTAGGCATTAATGTGTTTTTTTAGTGGTAAAAAAGTGTAGAAGGCCCGCAGCTCATTCCGGGTGTGGAAAGCCCATGTGAGCCCACATCTTCCTCCGCTACGCTGGATTACAGAGACTAGGGTTTACACTCTGCTCTCTTCCTCCGAATCAAAGAAGTTAGCGGCGGCACTCTCATCCGCCTCTCCGGCGAGGTCGACCGGCGGCGGCGATGTCCTCCTCTCCCGGTGGGTCGTGCTCAAAGAAGGTACCGCCATTTTTCTCTTCTCCCCTCCTGAGAGACCCCTCCCTCCCTGTTCGTTGCGTTGGTTCCCCGACTTGACATGTACATGACCGCCGTTTTTCGATTCGCTTTCTTGTTCTTGAAAACCCGGTAGTATCATCCCCATCCATAAACTTAGTTAATCTTGTAAAGCCTTTCTCCTAGGTACTACTAGTAGAAAGTAAGCATTTTGCCTAGGGTTGCAGCAAATATTAGTATTATTTCTAGTTGATGAACAGATATTAGATTGGCCCTGTGAACTCATCGACTGTGGCTGGCAAAATGATTGATTTCCCTACTTTCTTTCTTCCTTGCCCAACCAAGAGCTGCAAGTACGTACTAACTAATTTGCATATATGCTCTGCTTTTCGTGTTCAGATTCAGCAATTAGTAGTAGTAATTCTTCTTGCAAAATTGCTTGCCTCAATTCCAGAACGTTTCTTTGTATTCTCTTACTTAGTTCATTGTTCAGGCTCTGCTTGCTTCTTAATTATGGTGGTAGCTAGTTTAATTTTATGATGTGGCACGCCTGTAGCGTCATTTTTTTTTTCCTAACAATCCAGACACATATAAGGTGCTATCTACTTTAATAAATCTCCCTGCGTGCCTGGTTGGACCTAAAGCTTGTTAATGTTGTAAAGCCATTCTCCTAGGTACTACTAGTAGAAAGTAAGCTTTTTTGCAACTGATCGAGTACTTGCCTAGGATTGCAGAAAATATCAGTATTTCTATTTTGAACAATTGGCGTTATCTATTAATAATAACTGCACCCTGTGAACTCATCGGCCGTGACAAAATGATGTCTCTGCTTTCTTTCTTGCCCAGGCAAGAGCTACAAGTACTAATTTCAATTTGCATGCTCTGCTTTTCATGTTACTGTTAATTAGATACGTGCCTCCAAATAAGTTGGTTCAGATTCAGCACATGGGTCTTCTTGCAGAATTGCTTGCATCAGATCTAGCTAGTTTCTTTGTATTCTCTTAGTTAGTTCATTATTCAGGCTCTGCTACTTTATGGTGGTATCTAGTTTAATTTAATGATGTGGCCCGCCTGTAGCGTCACCATTTCTTTCTAACAATCTGGACTCAGATAAGGTGCTAGCTATTTTAATAATTCTCCATGCTTGTGAAGAACAAACAGGTTTTGGACGGATACAGAAAATGCCCAAACTTCGTCAGCAATATATTCTTCGTAATGAGTGTCTGTCACCATTCTGATCTCCATCTATCTTCACATGCATTATTCCGATGTACCGTAAGTTTTAGTCCAGCTCTTTCCGTTGTTTTCTGAACCTTGATATGTGTTTACCTGATTGGTACAGCTGAATTGTTCGATGGAGGACCTACCGGAGGCTCTACTGACAGAGATTCTCAACAGGATCACCAGGACAGGTGATCTGAATTCTCTTTCCCTTGTGTCAAAGCAGCTCTACAAGATAGAGGGGAACCAAAGGGATGCTATCCGTGTTGGTTCCGGTCTTTGCACGGCTACAGAAGCACTGACATCATTCTGCGCCCGGTTCCCAAATCTGCGGAAAGTGGAAATCAATTACTCTGGTTGGATACCTGGACATGGAAATCAGTTGGACAACAAAGGCCTTTCTGTGTTTTCATCTCACTGTTCCTCGCTGATTGACCTCACCTTAAGCTTCTGCTCATGCATCGATGACTCTGGGCTTGCTTGTTTAGCTTATTGCAAGACATTGGTGTCTCTCAGGCTCAACTCCGCACCAAAAATAACGTCAGTTGGGCTTTTCTCGGTTGCAGTTGGCTGCACAAATCTTTCTGCTCTTCACCTTACTGATTGCGATGAAATCGACAATGTAGAGTGGATGGAATACCTTGGTAGGGATGGATCGCTGGAAGAGCTTGTAGTGAAGAATTGCAAAGGAATCAATCATCATGACTTCCTAAAGTTTGGTCCAGGATGGATGAAGCTCCGGAAGTTTGAGTTTGAGAGGAAAAGAGGAAGATATGATCTTCTTGATCCAGGTAATGTGGTCTATGACTCCTCGTACGATGCTCACAGCATGGATGTATACGATTTCTTCTGTGAGAGTTTGAAGGATTTAAGGTTGGCGCATATTGAAACTTGGCCAGAAGTAGGACTTCGTGTTGTCCTAGGGAAGCGTAAAGCATTGGAGAAGCTTTGCCTTCAGTATGTTCGTGCCCTAAATGACAATGACATGATTGCATTATCTCGGAGCTGCAGCAACCTTAAAAGCATCTCACTTTGGCTCAACCTGCAGCGCTACTCGAGTGATGTCAACTATTGTGAGACCAGGACGTCATTTACTGATAACAGCCTTTACGCTCTAGCCCTCAACTGTCGTATGCTTCAGATGATAGACCTCGGCTTTATAGGATGTGATGCTGACTGGCCATCAGAAATAGGATTCACACAAGAGGGTTTTCTGGTGCTCATCCAGTCCTGCCCAATTTGTGTTCTTGTACTCAACAACGCCAACTTCTTTGATGACGAGGGGATGAAGGCCCTCTCATCCTCGCCTCATCTGGAGACACTCGAGCTTATATTGTGTCATGCGGTAACTGATGCCAGGATGCGCTTCATTGCGCACACCCCATGCTTGAGTAATCTCACACTTCGGATGTGTCATAACATTACTGATGTTGGAGTGGCTGAACTGGAAGATGCACAGAAGTTAGAGTCTTTGGTCATCGAGTCTTGTGGTGAGGTCTCTCTGCAAGCTGCGCAGCGTGTTGCCAAGTCAGTTCAGTACTCCAGCGAGTGTTCAAATGCCCTTATGAAGAAAATTGGTCTTGGCGGCTATTGATGAATTGGTCTCCAAAAAAATTAGTATGAATTTGCTGCTGAAGCCATTAAGTTGTTCAGTGTGCATCATTGGACAAGGTTGTGCGTCATCCGACCTAGATTCACTTGTCTGGACTTTTTGTTGCCCTCTACCTTTATGACAATGATTTTCCTTTATGATGAATTCCGGATGGCAACTAATTAATGAAACTTTAATAGTAGGCACCACTTGTGTATTATTATCAACCGTAATTCTGGTTGCTTAATTTCTACCCTCTGTAGCCGTTTCGAAACCGGCATAAGTAGGCCACAAGATTCCCTGTTTCTCCTGCGGAGGCACTATATGACCTTTTGGTGTTATTTGTATTATTTAAGCAATTGTCTTGAACCCTCTTTTTATTGTGTAAGTGATTTTGAAGACATATATCTGCCTGCTATGTTCGCGTGCCAATTTTGGTATGGATGGATGTAGTAATAAGTCAAGTTTTGATGTTTGTTTTGTTGATATTGACTCCATCGGAAGATGTCTTTGATTGCTTCTCAAAAGAATAGTGCTAGTTGCTACTCCCTCTGTAAACTAATGTAAGACGTTTTTGTAGTTGAATTGAACTTCAAAAACGTCTTGTATTAGTGTACAGAGGTAGTAGCATAATTGTGGATGTTTAGATTCCAAAATGACGTGAAGTTGAGGAACAACTGAGACTTGAGCGACTACTGAAGGCATATAACATAGACGTCACATCATGTCTTTGCTCTGGACATCCAGTACCCAACAACATTTTCTTCTTACCTTTTTGAGGGGGTCACATCTCTTTTTGCCTGTCAAGAGTATATATGAAGAGTGCATGAAAATAGCAGGAATTAAGACACCATTTGAGGGATTCACGTGTTTGCTTGGTACAAAGATCCTGAAATTGTAAAACAGCTCAAAGGGTTCTGATTTTCAGAATCCTTTTTATTTTAGTAATAAGACAGCTTGTTGCATCAGTTCTGCTTGCTTCTAGATGCCTTGAATTCCACAAGATGCATCCAAACACACAAATTCCATCATGGCTAGCTTTATTGAATTAAAGAATAATTACATCCCTGGAGGTTCATTAGTCCAACTATCGTCACACTTGATATAAAAACTGGATTTCGCTAGCTCATGAGCTATAGAGTTTGCATCATTGTCTAGGAAAATTTTCACAGGAGAAAATTAATCTGTCATTTTTTCCACAGGAGAAAATAGAGGATATATGGCGACACTGAAGAAGAAATTTTTGGCATGTCGGACGTTACACGGCAACCAACACATACGCGTGCTGGTAGACGTACAGAAAACCCACTTGAGTTTGTATTTTCTTCAGTTTGTGTGGTCAAGATGTTGCTTGGCTGCATAGGCTTTGAGTCCAGAAGTTGCAGCATGGCCAGACGACTTCCAACAAGACTTATGGTCCAGGATTTGTATTAAACAGAGTTCAACAATGAAACCTTTATTTCTACCACAGCCGGTGCCCTGAAACATTTCTTCAGATTGTGTGGCCAAGATGCTGCTGCTTGCTTCTGCAGGCCTTGAATTCTGCACGATGCAGCCAAACGCACGACTTCCAACAAGACTTGCGGTCCTGGATTTGCGCCAACCAAAATTCTGCACAGAAACCTTTTATCCTTGCCATCGACAGAATTTCCAGCACGGAATTTTTCACACAATGATATTTTGTACTACTACTATGTAGCATCTGAAAAGCGAAAAGGGGAACATTGATACTGCAGAGAATATCTTAAGGCAAAACGTACTTTCAAAACGTAATGTCAGCTAGGTTAGGTGCCTGCCAACTTCTCTCTTCAGGAAATTTAGCAGCAAACATACCAATCTGAACAATTGTCGAAGTTCAGAGAACAGCTCCCTTTATCCCTTTCTAATAGAGAAGGAGATAAGAGAAGTGGATTTATACCAGCTCTGAGTTCAGAGTTCAGAAACCATTTCTAACAAGTTGAGAGTTCAGAGAACAACTTCCAACATAAGACAACCATGTACATCTCTACTATTAAAGCAGAATCGAATGTCGTGATGGTTCGACCTCATTTTCTCCCCCCTCGAGAGATCCTGCACCGAGAAAATCGCTAGGAAAACCATGTGCTGCTTGGTTTGTTTGGAACAACATCTGTTCGTCCCGGGGGTCATATCTTCAATCTTTGGTCGTTGGTTCAATTGAGTTGATTATGTACATGGATAAATACTTTGGTAGTGTACAGTACAAAACTATGTGGTTATCCACCCTGACCGTGAATCTATCCTAATCGTGTTAGTCTGAATTGTTAGTAGACCAGTTGGAGGATTAGTTGTCCGGCTGCGCAAAGGAGACCATCAATTGCTACAAACAAAAAACATTCGGCAAGAGGTAAGGTATACAGTCACGCATATTTTCCTTCACATACACCCGATCTCTTTGGCAGCCCGCCAGCACTGGAGACCAATCAGGCGATGTACAAGGAATATAACCACATCATCAAGTGATGTACAAGGAATACGACCACATAATCAGGCGAAGTACAAGGAATACGGCTACGTAATCAAGAGATGAACCTTTAAATGCTCATAATACAGAGAAAAAGGTTGGACCTTCATCTGGTTGGTGTTCCAGTTTCACGTAATCACGAGGTGCACCTTTTAATGCTCTATTTCTTCTGTAGCACGTGTTTCTCGTGTGATTATTCTTCTGTTGCACGTGTTTTTCTTGTGATTATAGCACGAGTTTTATCTCAATAGTGTCATATTGTGCAGGTGCCAGTTCAATTAATTAGTGTGATGTGCTAGCTATCGTCTCTTGGGATATTTTTGGTCTCAAAGCAACGCCATTCATTAGTCATTACCTTAGAGGGCATGCTGCCGAAGGCGATGACGACAACATGTAGCGGCGATCCAGGTGACCACATGGTTAAATTCTTGAGTTAACCCTCAGAACACCTATCTAGATTAAAAAAATCACGTGATAACGTACTATCTTAGTTTTTTTTCTGTGGGTGCGGAGAAACAAACATGGTGATTGCTGTGGATGGAAAAAGACATCGGAGTTTGTGAACGAGTTTTCAAAATTTGAAGGAAAGAGAAATTAGTTTAATGCATGGTAGGAAGCTTCAATCTATGTTTGTAAATAAACAAGCTAAGTATGCACTTAGATAAAAAAGACAAGGAAGAATAACTTTGTCTTATTATTAGTGGGGTATATGAGAAATAAGATGCGTGTCAAGAAAAAAATAAAACCAATAGAGGAGGAAAAATGAAACAAAACAATAGGACTAGAGCGATATTGTTATCTAATCCCGTAACAACGTACGGGCATTCAACTAGTACTCATAAGAGAGCGGATACCAATTCAACCTCGAAAGTCCATCATAATTCAACTCAGCTAGTGAGGATGTACAACTAACTACCGTATGGCGAGCAGCTCCCATTATCACTCACCATTATTCCAAAACAAGTCTTCTTCTACCTTGCTCAGTGCCTTCTCAGATTTTCGACGGAATATCAGAGGTCGACAAGTGGATTTAATTTGCACTCATTTGATTACTCATAAATTATGAAGGGGCATGCCTGGGAATATCGCCGTGTTAGATGCTACAAGCAATCGACAACGTACGTGGGCCGGCAGGCGTCGACCAAGTTGAGCTTGGATTTTTGCTTCAGTTTTGTGTGGTGAAGATACTGCTTGCTGTACAAGCTTTGAATTCCACATGACTTCCAACAAGACTTGTATGGTTGTACAGTGCCATTTCATCGTTTTCCTCGGACAAATGACTTCCAACAAGACTTGAGGTCCAGCATTTGCATTAACCACAATTTGTCCTTACGCTGTGCCACCAGCCACGAGTCCTTGAGCTAAATATTTTGTTCTACATACTGAAAAGGGAAACATTTAGAGGATAGCTCAAGACAAACTGCTCCAATTTATTTACGGAATTGCCATAACTGAAGCAGTAACAGGTTACATGATCAAATATAAACAAGGAAATACCATCGAACCAATCACAGGAGATACCCTCAAATAAAAACTCCACTGCAAGTGTTAACTCAAGCCCACTCTGCACATTAGGAGAAAGCGAGGCTGCGGCACTGAAGACAGAGGAGAATCTGGAAAGATCTTGTGTCATTTTTCTGCATGGATGAGAAAAGAAAATAAAGGAAGCGATGGCGACACTTAAGAAGGAAAACAGGCAGCCCAGCAACAGCTGCCAAAGGGATGTGCTAGCGTCCAAACAAGAGCTTGGAACTTCCAGTAGAGAGAGATGGCGACACTGAAGAATAGTCATCCCTCTCCCCTCTCGCAACCGCGTCACCCCGGACACATGAGCTTAGATTTTTTCTTTCTTCAGCTTGTGTGGTGAAGATGCTGCTCGGTTGTACTGCCTCATATTCCCTCGGACACAGGACTTGGGGTCAAGGATTTTGTTAACCACAATTCAACATTAAAACCTTTATTTGCCACCACCAATGGTGAAATTTCAACACAATTTGTCGTCACCAGTCGTGAGTCCTTGAGCTAAATATTTTGTTCTATGTACATAACTGAACATAGCTTAAGACATTTTGTTATATGAAAAGCGAAAAGGGAAACAATAGCATTTACAAATTACGTGATCAAATAAACAGGGAAATACTGAAAGCATATGCATATGCCATGATTGCTCTTGTGGCCTGCTGATGCATAAGATTTTGTTTAGTAGACATACAGATGTATGTGCAGAAGCAGAGTGAGGCATCTCTCGTCTCAACCCAGCCAGGAGATGGTGACGGTGGCAAAGCACTGTGTAGATACGATTGCAATGCTTGGGAATACAACGCTTGATCTCTCCCTGTAGCTTGACATAATACTCTGAACAACCATCGAGTGTTACACAAGAAGTTTGGTCAACAGGCAAATGTTCCATATGTGTATATACTCATAAGAGATTCACATGGAACAACAAATGTTGTACTCATAAGAGTTTCAAGCATTGGTTAGTGAGGACGGGATGAGATGATACAGTATGAAAAGCCCCAGGTACAGCCGACAGGAATCCCTCTTTCAGAAAAAGTAGATACCGACACTCCTCTAAATTGAACAGGTCATTTTATCACTCGCCATCGTTCCAAAATAAAAAATGTGAACAGTATAGACAATAGTGCCTTTCCTGCTATGTTGTATTGTACTTCCCTATGCACTGCTATGACCTACCAAACTCCTCACAAAAACAGTAATAATTTGCACACTTTTGATTACTGGGAAATTACAAAGGGCACACCTGGGAATACTGGCATGTCGGCAATCAACACGCACGCGGGACAGTAACCCACTAGAGCTTGGATTTTTCTCTTCAGCTTGTGTGGTCATGATCCTGCTCAGTTGTACCGGCTTTGAATTCAACACAAATTGCAGCTACCGCCTCATATTCCCTTGGACACAGAATATTCAACAAGACTTGGGGCCCAGGATTTGTATCCACCACAATTCAACACTAAAACCTTTTGTTTTCACCACCGCCTGTGAAATGATTTCCAGCACGTAATTTGTCGTTGCCTTGCGCCACCAGTCACGAGTCCTCGAGCCAAATATTCTGTTCTAATTTGTCGTTGCAATCAACACGTATATGGGCTGGCAGACGTACAGAAAACACTAGTAACCCACTTGAGCTTAGATTTTTGCATCAGCTTGTGTGGTGAAGATGCTGCATGGTTGTACAGACCTTGAAATTCCACAGGTTACAGTCACTACCTCCATTTCCCTCAGACACATGACTTCAAACAAGACTTGGGGTCCAGGATTTGTATTAAACAAAATTCAGTAGAGAAACTTTTAATTTTAACATCGACAAAATTGCAGCATGGAATTTCCCCACAAATAATTGTTTTGTTGCGCAACCAGTCACGAGTCCTTGAGCTAAATCTCTTGTTCTATGTACCAGGGGAACAGCACAAAGGGAAACATTTTAGAAACTGCTTTACACAAGCTGCTTAAATTTCTTCATAATTGAAGCAGTTACCAAAGAAAAACTATCAAACAAATCACAGGAGATACTATCAAATAAAAATTCTACCGCAATGTTAACTCAAGTCCATTCAGCGCGCGAGTTTTTTACATAGGAGAATTGGAAAAGATATGAGTAGGCCTATGCTGTGGGTAATGCTTTCTAGGAATAATTCATGTCTCATTTTCCCCCGAGAATGAGGAAAGAAAATAGAGGCAGAGATGGCGACACTGAAGATGCAAAACAGGCAGCCCTGCAGCAGCTGCCAAAGGAATGTGATAGCGTCCGAACAAGACCTTGGAATAGTCATCCAGGGAACTGGTGTGAGTTCACTGAGGACCTCATAACACTATTTAAATATCAGTAGAGTTGCAGTGTATAGTGAATCCCACCACCAGCCAACACAACTTGCAAATACTAGGCATTAAAATGGAAACCTTGTTCTACATGTGCCTGCTGCAGGTGTTGTGCCTTCTTCTCTTGCAAGAAGCACAGGCGGCGCGCCATGGTGGGATCTCATTGAGGTCTCAACACATGGCCCTCCTCCACTGGAAAGCTACAATTCCAAGTCCACCGCTGCAGATGAGCTCTTGGAAGGAAAACACCAGCCCCTGCAACTGGACGGGCATCATGTGCACGGCTGTTCACCATGGACACCGCATGCCCTGGGTGGTGACCAACATCTCCCTGCCAGATGCTGGCATCCGTGCCCAGCTTGGTGAGCTCAACTTCTCGGCTCTTCCATTCCTCACACATATTGATCTCCATAACAACAGTCTCCAGGGTGAACTACCCACTAGTATCAGTTCCCCGTCAGCACTTTCAGGACTTGACCTTACCTACAACCAGCTCACAGGGAAAATTCCTTATGAGATTGGTAGCCTGCAAAGTCTCAAGGTGCTTAGCCTCTCATTTAACAAATTCACAGGACATATCCCCGTGTCTCTGGGTAACCTAACAATATTAACCGATCTTGTCATCCACCAAAACATGCTATCAGGTCCTATTCCTGAGGAGATTGGAAGGCTTGTTAACCTAGAACTTCTACAGCTAAGCAACAACACCTTAAGAGGCACAATACCAAAATTCTTTGGAAATCTTACCCAATTGAATATTTTGAACCTGTTTGGTAATCAACTTTCAGGGCCTATACCCCAAGAGCTAGGCATGCTAGTCCATCTGCAAAGTTTTGATCTTAGTTCAAATGATTTTTCAGGTTCAATTCCGATCTCCATAACCAATCTCACTAAAATGAACCGACTTTTTATCTTTGAAAATCAAATCACAGGTCCAATACCCCCAGAGCTAGGCAACCTTGCTATGCTAAACGAACTTGCTCTCTACACAAATCAAATAACAGGTTCAGTACCCCCAGAACTAGGGAACCTCACTATGCTCAATGTACTTGTTCTCTATGAAAATCAAATCACAGGCCCAATACCTTTAGAATTGGGCTACTTGCTGAATCTCCAAAATTTAGAATTGGATAACAACCAAATATATGGCTCTATTCCTGGCACCTTAGGAAATAAAACCAAGCTAGTACAACTTACCATCTCTACAAATCAGATAAGCGGGTCCATCCCCCAGGAAATTGGCAATCTGATGAACCTCGAATATTTAGACTTGTCTCAGAACCAAATTTCAGGATCAATACCAAAAACTTTTGGGAACTTGCAAAGCATCCAAGGAATACGTATCTTTGATAACAAATTATCAGGTTCTCTTCCTAAAGAATTTGGAAATCTCATCAGCCTTGTTGAACTTTCGTTGTCTAGCAACTCACTTTCAGGACCTTTACCCACAAATATATGTTCAGGTGGCAAACTTCAATATCTCCGTGTCTTTTCTAATATGTTCAATGGATTTATTCCAAGCAGTTTAAAGACATGTACGAGTTTGGTTCGACTTCGCCTTGAGTCGAACCAACTAACAGGAGATCTGTCTCAGCATTTTGGTGTCTATCCACAACTTGTACAGATGCGGTTAGCATCGAATAGACTGTCTGGGCAGATCTCACCAAATCTAGGTGCATGTACCCAGCTAACGGTACTAAATCTAGCACAAAATAAGATCACAGGTTCCATACCTCCAATCCTTTCTAAATTGTCCAACCTAGAAGAACTAACACTCGATTCTAATCATCTGAGTGGTGAGATTTCACCAGAAATCTGCACTTTAGCAAACCTATCTAGCCTGAACTTGTCATCAAACCAATTATCTGGATCCATACCTACACACATAAAAAAGCTACGCAATCTTGCATACCTTGATATATCTGGGAACAGACTGAGTGGATTGATACCTGAGGAACTAGGGGCGTGCACAAAACTGCTATCCTTGAAGATCAACAACAACAACTTCAGTGGAAGTTTGCCCGGTGCCATTGGAAACTTAGCAGGCTTGCAGATCATGTTAGATGTGAGCAACAATAGCCTCGGTGGTGTGTTGCCGCAGCAACTTGGAAAGTTGCAAATGCTAGAATTTCTGAATTTATCACATAATCAGTTCAGTGGCAGTATTCCATCCTCCTTTGCAAGCATGGTGAGCCTTTCAACACTCGATGTATCCTACAACGACTTGGAAGGACCGGTCCCAACAACACGCCTACTCCAAAATGCTTCAGCAAGTTGCTTTCTTTCCAATAAAGGTCTGTGTGGTAACATCTCTGGCCTGCCACCTTGTAATTCAACCGCAGTAGCTGCTCACCAAAAAGGGAAGATACTTGGTTTGTTTTTGCCACTTATTCTTGTGCTTGGTTTTGGAACTGTTGTTGCGGCTGCTGTCATAATAATACTTACTCATAAGAAGAGAAAACCACAAGAAAGTATTACTGCTCAAGCAAGGGACCTATTCTCGGTTTGGAATTTTGATGGAAGATTGGCATTTGACGATATTGTAAGGGCAACGGAAGACTTCAATGATAAGTACATCATTGGAAGAGGAGGGTATGGCAAAGTCTACAAGGCACAACTTCAAGACGGGCAGCTAGTTGCTGTGAAGAAGCTTCATCAGACCGAAGAGGAGTTGGATGACGAAAGAAGATTTTGCAGTGAAATGGAAATCTTATCACAAATCAGACAACGAAGCATTGTCAAAATGTATGGATTCTGCTCCCATCCAACATATAAATTTCTTGTCTACGACTACATTCAGCAGGGCAGCCTCCACATGACATTGGAAAATCAAGAGCTAGCAAAGGAATTAGATTGGAAGAAGGGAATTGCTCTTGCAACTGATGTAGCTCAAGCAATATCTTATTTGCACCACGAATGCAGTCCGCCTATAATCCATCGAGATATCACGAGCAACAACATCTTACTTGATACAACCTTCAAGGCTTTTGTCTCGGATTTCGGCACGGCAAGGGTTCTTAGGCCTGATTCATCAAACTGGAGTGCACTAGCAGGAACGTATGGCTACATAGCTCCTGGTATGTGCTAGTAAACCTTTCTTATCACACCAGAAGCATTCGCCTCGATCCATTTGTTCCTAATTCTAATGTTTTGATTTGGTGCAGAGCTATTATACACATCTGTTGTGACAGAGAAATGTGACGTCTATAGCTTTGGCGTGGTTGTGTTGGAGCTAGTCATGGGGAAGCATCCAATGGATCTATTGGACGGTAGTTTACCAAGCGAGGAACAAACTATATTGGTGAATGATATTCTGGACCAACGGCCGACAACACCAACAACAATGGAAGAGAATAGCTTAGCTCTGCTCATCAAGCTGGCCTTCTCTTGCTTGGAATCTTCTCCACAAGCAAGGCCAACCATGCGGGAGGCATACCACACACTCATCCAGCGACCCTCTTCTAATCCATATCCCGTGCCTTTCAGCGCACTTGCATTATGGCAAGTAATGAATGCGTGCTGATATATGATCCGAGTTCTAGTGAGAAGCCAGTGTCTATTGTAGCGGAGGCCGCTTTAGGTTTTGGTTTTGCCTCGAGTCATTCATATGCCAACTATATATGTTGAAGTCTGTAATCCTATCATGTCATGTCGTAGGTTTTATTTCTAGCAAAAATAATGACCAATCCATGCAGCGTGAGCCTGTTCACGACATGGCTGGATCAGTAGCTGCATGCTGTTACGGCCATAGCAGCTTAGAACTGAGGCATGGTCAAGGAACGTGGGATGGCACGTCCATGAAGCTTGGCATGGCGCAAGATTAGTATCTTTCTGTTAGTTAGTTAGTTGAGCGCGAAAATTTTAGGTAAACCTCTTAAGAAGTTGGAGGGCCTAGTATACGGCGATTTCTCTTTTGCTGGGCCCAGCACTAAAAAACCCACTTTTTTACGATTATGTTTAGATAAAGAGGAGAACAAAGCAGAAAAACTACAAAGTTTTACGCAGCGCAAATATCCTAAGTGTTCACTGATTCTTCTCCCACCCGTTTCCTCCAACCATTGGCAGAACCAGCGGGTGTGCCGTGGCACACCCAGAAATTCTGAGATTTTTTTTATATACATATAAATCACACCATCATTGACTAATTCTTTGACTATTGAGCCCACTGCCCAGGCCCACCTCATCCTCTCGGGCTCCACTGTGAGCGAGCGAGACGAGAGGCAGAGCCGCATCGCGCTCAGCCGCCGCCGCTCCCTGCTCGCGCTCCACCCCGCCGCTCCACACTCGCGCTCGGCCGCCGCCGCTTCCCGCTCGCGCTCGGCCGCCGCCGCTCGGCTCTCGCGCTTGGAGGCCGCCCCTGGAGACCTGGAGTTTGTTGACACCAGATTTTGGCATGGTCAAAAACGTAATTAAAAAGGTCTTAAATGGAAAAATGATCAAAGCCATATCGTCAAAAGGAGAAATTTTGATATTTGGGCCATAGCCATCCGATCTCATCTCTAAGGCCTAAGTTGTATTCGAAGTATTGAGATTTTGTGTTCAGAACAGTATTTGGCTGATCACGCCCCCAAGATGGCCTTTGATGGAAAAAGTTACAACTGCAAAGTTCTTCGTCTCGTCGAAACGGACGATTTTGATATAAGAATCGTCCTCATCCGAGTTCGTATGCAAAAGTTATAGCCAAAACTGTGCGCTGCAGCACTGTATGGCTGGATCATCCGGACCGGGGTCCAGATCATCCGGCCGAGGGCCGAAAAATTGACCAAAACAATAGAAGCTAAAAGTTGAAGCCGGATGATCTGGATCAACTCCCGGATGATCCGGGTAAAGGCCGAACAATCCGGGCAATCGTCCGGATGTCCGGACACGTTTTTCTGCTGCAGACTTTAGAAAACGGCCCGAAACACCCTCAAGATGGCCTCGGATGAAAAAGTGTTCAACATGAAAGTTGTGTGTATCGTCGAGACGGTTGATTTGGATATAAAAAACGTCCAAATCCGTGGTCGTATGAGGATTCTAGAGCCAAAACAGTGAGCTGCTGTCAAAAAACTGGGCTAGGCCGGATCATCCGGGCCTTGAGCCGGACATCCGGGCCGGGGGTCGTGAATAGTCCGTGTTTTATTAGGTTTTGATGATTTGGACGGCTAGGCAAGTCCTTTTCTTGTACGGGAAGTCCACCCACCTTTTATATAGACAAGAGGTGACGGCCGATTGAACAACAACACACAATCGATCAAATCTATCTACACTTTTACCTTTACTTTTCCTTCTCCCTTGTTCTTCTTCTTCCTCGTTCTTCGTTCGTTCTTCTTCATTGCAGGGCGGCGAACCTCGAGGCCCTAGGGGCGATCAGGTCGACCTAGGGCAGCCCATAGCCGCCGCGCGCCCAGACGGGGTCCCTCCCGGGCGTGTGGGGTTTCGGGTCTACAAAAGCGCCCGCCGGATTGTCTTGCGTACCGCGCTTCCGGCGGGTCTCCTTCGACGTGAGCTGCGGTGCATCACCCCCGGTGTCGACGGTACACGGTGACGTGTTCGTGTGCGAACACACTTTTTGGCGACTCCGCTGGGGACGAAGCTTTGAACGGTCTCCGGCCCGTTCTTGCTACGAAGAGATCGTCATCTAGGGTTTGCAATCTACAAAGGTAACATGAATACCCAATTCACTTATGTAGATGCAAATAATGCATATGTTGTTGCTAGATCGTCTAATGAGCATATTGTATCGGCTAGCCCTAGTTTTATCAATCATGCATCTAATTATGTGCAACAGCCGATTCAGAATAATCTTCATGCTTCAACTTCATATAATTTTAGCAACATGCAACATATGTATCCGAACTCCCATGCATCGGCAACCCCACAAATCTATATGCCGATGAACAACATGATGAGTTCGGTTAATCATGTTGATACACCCCATGTAGGAACTTCCAATAGTATGCAACAAAGTGTTTCAACTTTTTATTCATCGGCAAATAACTTGCAGTATGTTAATCCAAACGTGCCGGTGGATAGGGGAATTGGTCATGCTACTACTAGTTATTCGGCCAATTACCCTCAAACATCATATGCTACACCTCATGCTATGAATTTTTCGGCACCATACGCAATTGTAGATATTCGTGATTCGGCTCCGCACCTTCATGCTCATGGCCGAATAAGTGAGAATTCTACCAGAGCGCATGTGTCTTTACCTAGTAATGTAGCATATCATGTTGCCCCTGCACAATTACAAAATTTCGGCAACACACCATTGCCGAAAGCGTCTCAAAGTATTGGGGGGCAATCCGATGAAGATTGGGCTGAAATTGGTCGAAAAAAGCTTAAAGATAGACTAGCTGCAATGTTTGCTGAATTTAGACAAGAACAAGCAACCTTGCGAATCAAAGAAAGAAAGAGTGGTGATTCGGATAACAAAGTTAATTCGGTTATTAAAAAAGCCGAATCAAATAGTATGTGTACCGAATCTATCAAAGAAAAAAAGAATGCCAAGGCATTGGAGAGTCATTCAAAAATGGAACAAAGTATTATTCAAGTGATACAACCATCATGCTCTCCCAACGTAATTGAAGAGGTATGTCTAGCAAGTGACTTGCCTATCTTCCGATTTGGTCGCAACTTTATTGTCGATGCTTCTATAAGAAAAATTCTCATAAGTAATTTTGAAAGACCAATGAAGAAGGGTAATTTACTTGTTAGCAACAAAATTGTTATAGACTATATCGGTCAACCCATTGCACCATTTATAAAGACCGATAATGACTTATTGTTGTGGCCAAAGCTTTCCCCGTTGCTTTATCTAAAGTTCATATCTAGTTGGGTAGCTTTGCTTATTTCTTACTTGGCTTGCACTTTGTCTCAATTGAGACATGTGTGTTCTAAATATTTTCGAATCAGAAGTTTAAAGTCAAGGTTAATTTCTTTTGAGAAATCCGATGCTAATATAATATCTTATCCAAAGACACCGGAGATAGAGTGGAAAACACAATGTATAGCCGAATGGGAAGATTCCAAATCTGAACCATTCGTTTGCTTATCTTCAAAGCCGTTCACACAGCAAGATCGGCTAGAAAGCAAGAAGTTTACCTTCAATTCAAGCATGTGTGACCAAATATTTGATTTTTTGCTGAAAAATAATTACATAAGAATTCTTGATCACCATGTCAAGCCATCAATTCAAGGACGAATGTATTGTAGGTTGCATCATTCGTTCAAACATAATTTTGAGGATTGCAATATGTTTCGTCAAATAGTTAAATCGGCCATTGATAAAGGACGGTTGAAATTTGTTGAGACACCAAGAGATGACCAGTCTATTCCGATTGGTCTAGATGGCAGAAAGTTTTTGCATCGGCTGCTTCAAGCCGATCCATTTAAAGAGGAGGTAAAAACTGCAGGTGATGGGGTCAAGCTTTCAAGTAAAAAAGTTGTTGAAGAGCATAATGAACATAATTTTGAGGGCGAGAATTCCATCGAAGATAAAATGGAGACGCCAAGGACTGGGGGGCAACAAGCAAATTCAATGATTGGTGCAAGCACAACCAAAGGAAACAAAGGCCGAAATAAGCGCAAGTATAAGAGATCAAAAATCACCTTTCCTGAACTACTGGATAAATATCAAAAGAAGAGTGAAGAGAAAAATACTTATCGGCCAAATCATGAAAGAAACCAAGATCACCCCCAAGGCGCAAATATGAGGATCGGTATTGGCAAAGTGCGAATTTTAATGCAACATATTCATATCCTTATTTTGGGCCGCCAATGCCAATGCCGTGGATGCCTCCCTATGCTCATATAGATACATATTCATCATGGGACAGGTATGATACAAGGGCACATTCTCCATCTTATTCTAGACCATCTCACCAATACTATGCAGCTCCAAGAAGATCAGCATTTGAACAATCACATGCTAAAGACCGTTTCGATCATAAGGAATCGGTCCAGTGCTCAAGGAATAGAAAGAAGGTGGTCAAGCAAGTTTACCGCGTTAAAAGAGATGGTCGTAAGAGTGCTACTTCAGATTTGATCTCAAAAGAAAAAGAGCCAACTAAAATGTTGACATTGGCTACTAAAGGCAATGAGATGAAGCAATCAATTGTTGAGAGTCAATCAAGTGCCAAATCTGAAGGGAGGAAGTTGAGAGTGCCCAAGATAAAACAAGAATTGCCATTACTTCAAAGAAAATCGCAGCCGGGGTGCCCACTCGGCTTACCGTATTGGCAAAAGAAGAAAGTACAAAAGCTTAGTGCACAAGAACTTGAAAAGATGAACATGGCATGGGTTCCCAAAGGAAGTACTAAAAACAAGAATAATATGTAATATTCCGTTGCAATAAGTGCGACAAAGATGAAGAAAGAGAAGAGTGCAAGCTTCGAACAACCAAGTCGAGGGTTTGCACATCAGAATCTTCGGTTCAAACAACATTCATATTCTTCAACTATGTCATTAATGCATATGCCATGGAATTCATCCTCAGGTATGACTGGTTACCCTCCGTGGACTTATTTTGACCCATGGATGCAATATAATTTCTTACATCATGAAAGGGTATTACCATATCATTATATGTTCGATTAGCTTCATTTTTGTTGCTAATCTAAATGGCCGATATATACTTATCGTCCAAAGCACGTACAAAACGGCCGATGGAGTGTTGACATCGTGCTTAGAACAAACTTCGTGCAAGTTATTTTTCGGCACACAAGTTTACCGAAAAACATGGGGGCATGTGTTGACACCAGATTTTGGCATGGTCAAAAACGTAATTAAAAAGGTCTTAAATGGAAAAATGATCAAAGCCATATCTTCAAAAGGAGAAATTTTGATTTTTGGGCCATAGCCATCCGATCTCATCTCTAAGGCCGAAGTTGTATTCGAAGTATTGAGATTTTGTGTTCAGAACAGTATTCGGCTGATTACGCCCCAAAATGGCCTTTGATGGAAAAAGTTACAACTGCAAAGTTCTTCGTCTCATCGAAACGGACGATTTTGATATAAGAATCGTCCTCATCCGAGTTCGTATGCAAAAGTTATAGCCAAAACTGTGTGCTGCAGCACTGTATGGCCGGATCATCCGGACCAGGGTCCAGATCATCCGGCCGAGGGCCGAAAAATTGACCAAAACAACAGAAGCTAAAAGTTGAAGCCGGATGATCTGGATCAACTCCCGGATAATCCGGGTAAAGGCCGAACAATCCGGGCAATCGTCCGGATGTCCGGACACGTTTTTCTGCTGCAGACTTTAGAAAACGGCCCGAAATACCCTCAAGATGGCCTCGGATGAAAAAGTGTTCAACATGAAAGTTGTGCGTCTCGTCGAGACGGTTGATTTGGATATAAAAAACGTCCAAATCCGTGGTCGTATGAGGATTCTAGAGCCAAAACAGTGAGCTGCTGTCAAAAAACTGGGCTAGGCCGGATCATCCGGGCCTTGAGCCGGACATCCGGGCCGGGGGTCGTGAATAGTCCGTGTTTTATTAGGTTTTGATGATTTGGACGGCTAGGCAAGTCCTTTTCTTGTACGGGAAGTCCACCCGCCTTTTATATAGACAAGAGGTGACGGCCGATTGAACAACAACACACAATCGATCAAATCTATCTACACTTTTACCTTTACTTTTCCTTCTCCCTTGTTCTTCTTCTTCCTCGTTCTTCGTTCGTTCTTCTTCATTGCAGGGCGGCGAACCTCGAGGCCCTAGGGGCGATCAGGTCGACCTAGGGCAGCCCATAGCCGCCGCGCGCCCAGACGGGGTCCCTCCCGGGCGTGTGGGGTTTCGGGTCTACAAAAGCGCCTGCCGGATTGTCTTGCGTACCGCGCTTCCGACGGGTCTTCTTCGACGTGAGCTGCGGTGCATCACCCCCGGTGTCGACGGTACACGATGACGTGTTCGTGTGCGAACAGAGTTCCTTCCCGTCGCGGCCATCGCCCGTCCCGCCTCCCCTGCCGAGGCGCCGTCGGCGTCGAGCCGACCTGGACCAGACGGTCGCCGCTCCGTTATCCGGAGGATCTGATCCCATCTCCCGATGGCCGACGCCCGTTCTCCTCCGGTGATCCGTTCCTGCCCGTTCCGGTGCTCTCCACCCCGGTCGTGGGTTAGTGGGTGTGTTTTTGACCAGATGCTAGATCCCATTTGTTATACTGCAGCTTTGCCTCTGTAGTGTTGTTTCTAAATTTGTACAAAATATAGTTAGGCTGTTAGCAGAAGTGCAGAACATCAGTAGGGTGTGTTTTCTTAGTAATTGTTGTTTTGTGAACAAAAAAAGCTCCAGAGGACTAGGGATGTGCCATTTTTTGTTCTAGTCTTACTGTCTTGCTGACATTATGTTCTAAATATAGAACCGAAGATGAAAAGGAATGGTGACATCAAGTCTTTTTTCGGAATTATGAGGCAAAATCAAGAAAGGTTGCAGCCGAAGAGCAACCGGAACCTGATATTGGTCCACCTTCAGTCCTTTTGGATGCAAAGATTGACATTGATGTTGATCCACCTCCTGTCCATTCCGATGCAGAGATTGACATTGATATTGATCCACCTCCAGTCCATTCCGATGCAGAGATTGACATTGATATTGATGATGAAGCACCACGGCAACCATCACCCCAACATCCACATGCAAGGTCATATAATATTCAAAGGCTTCCACCTGATCCAGGGGAAAGGATTCCTATTTCGGAGTACAATGTTGATGATCAAGATGAAGTTCGGAGACGGTACATTGCAAAGAATGCAGTCCAACCATATGCACACAACTTTGAAGTCAAGAAAATGTATGGTAAAAATCGACACTTCAACTTTGTTTGGTTTGAGAACTATAAATGGCTAGAATATAGTGTCAAATATGAGGCTACATTTTGCTTTGTGTGTTATTTGTTCAAAGGCAAATCGAATGGGGGGGGCTAAGGGTGATGCCTTTGTTAAAGATGGTTGGAAAAATTGGTATAGGCCTGATGCATTAGACAAACATGTGGGTGGTATTAACAGCATTCACAACAAAGCTCAAGAGAAGTACAATTTATTTGTGGCACCCCAACCATCAATTGATAACATTATGGTGAGGGTGTGTAAAGAGGATTTACGTATGTACAAGGCTAGGCTGACTTATTCACTTAGATGCTTGAGGTTTCTTTTGAACCAAGGATTGGCATTTCGTGGACATGATGAGAGTGAAGAATCTAGCAATAGGGGGAACTTTCTTGAACTTCTTAAATGGCTTTCGGAAAATGACGAAGAAGTTAATAAACATGTATTGAACAATGCTCCTAGGAATTGCATCTTGACTAGTCCAAAGATACAAAATCAAATAATTGAATGTTGTGCGGCGCAAACAACTAAAAGAATTATTGAAGATATTGGTGATGACCACTATGCAATCCTAGCTGATGAGTCTAGTGATGCATCTCATAAAGAACAACTTGCTCTCTGCATACGATTTGTTGACAAATCAGGAAGAGGATGTGAGAGGTTCCTTGGAGTTGTTCATGTTGCCAATACAACTTCATTGTCACTTAATGTCAGCAAGGGTAATGTGTCTATGCGTTTATACCTCGGGATGTCACGTAAAAATTAGTGGCCCATGTTCTTGATATTTCTCTATTTGTTTAGTTCCTGATTTCTAACAAGGCATAAATATAATTTGTTTTGCCGGTTGCTTGTAAAATGTAATTTGTCTATGTGTATATTTGTCATTTTCTTTCGGTTGTTGTCTGCAAGGGTACTTGGAATGGTGTAAAAATATTTGTCTCTTTTTATCTACTTCTGCTCCCATGAACCTGAAGATGAATTTGGAGTCCAAAACTAACGTGGTATCAGGCGGTCACAATGATCAGGTTAAAATACCTTGGACCAAGCAGGGACGATCACAATGATCAAGTGGGCGATGCGTAAACAGGAACAAATAATGTTAGCACGCAGAGCTAGGTGCATACAAAAAGGAAAATTACCACAGTACTAAGTAAAAGAACTTAGAGAGGGTTGTAGGGCATAAAAAGGGTAAATTACCACTGTACTAAATATGAAGTTTTGATCG
The DNA here is from genome assembly GCF_018294505.1 of Triticum aestivum. Classification (NCBI taxonomy): domain Eukaryota; kingdom Viridiplantae; phylum Streptophyta; class Magnoliopsida; order Poales; family Poaceae; genus Triticum; species Triticum aestivum. The sequence goes on along the minus strand of NC_057795.1, from coordinate 4,956,912 downwards.
GTTGATGCATAAGCATAAACAAATGAAGGTAAACTTATGGATCTAGGTGCATAAAAAGGGAAAATTACCACTGTACTAAGTAAAAGGACTTACAGAGGATTGTACTCCTTTTCCTTGGAGTCCTTGTCCTTAGGATGGAACAACAAATAATTTACTACTACAATTAATTTCAAGCATTGGTTGGTGAGATTGACATGGAACAAAGATACAACCTTCTTTCTTCTTCATGCCTAATAAAAACTTAAGAAAGGATGAGATGAGATGATATGAAAAGCCCCAGGTGACAGACAACAGTGAGAACTAAGCTAGTGCAATCATAGACATGAAGAGTCTGGTATGAAAATATCCCATAATCTTTTTAATAGAAAATTAGGTATGATTCACCTCAAAATTCAACTCACCTAGTTGAATCACAGACATACTAAGAACAAGATGTACAACCGTATAGAGAACAGCTCCATTTACCATTGCTCAACGACTGGCAGTGAAATATGAGGAAAAATACAACGAATTTTCCCATGCACAAACGAAGCACCGACCATTTACATCAAGATCAAACCTACACCATAGCTTTTTTTTGTTAGTTTCAGATACGAATTGACGTGTGTGGCACTGCAGGCAGTCCTAGTTCATCCTCCTGCACAAGCAGAGGAAAGCAAGCACAACAAATTAGTCTACTGGTTGAGACACAAGCATAGACGTTCACTGAAACTGAAATGAAGCAGAGTATGTGTTGTGGTATGATAGGACCGAGACAACGGTAATTGTTCCAAAAGCTCAGGGTCAAATCCATCATATAGAACATGTTTGGCATTAAAGTGGTTTGCATGTCCTCCCATGAGTTGATTTTGCTAATAATATCAAGCTAGGATAAGCTCACTTGTTCACACCAACAATATAGGTACTTGTCATGAAATTAAACCTGAAATACACAATTTATAGGTTAGGAAATACTTCCATATATAATGATCACAGGTATCTAGCCTGTCATTTAGATCATGTGACGAGATAAAGAAACCCTTTTACAACTTCACGCACAGTGATTGCATGGGAAATGACATGAACCATTGATTTCTTTCTCATGAAATCAACACCATAATCAACATCACAGAAACTAGTCAGTCTCGCAATTGGCATACTAGCTACCTGCTGCCAATTTGCCATGGCTGCTAGCCGCATGACAACTTGGTGCAGCAGGTAACTTAAGCTCAAAATCAAGATATGTTTCCTTATTTGGTTAGAGGTACGATGGGACTGAATTTGATTTGAAGTCCATCAGCTTCCAAAGCATCGAGCTCTTCATTTTTCAACATACAAAATGAGCGCAGCAAACAAAGAACTGTCTTGTATGTACATTAATAAATAGTGCAGGGATTATGACAAAGTGCCAAAGAAACGTTTTAGGTAAAATCATGGACCTAAGAACTGATAAAAACAGAGAGTTTGCCGGATTGAATTCAACTACAGAATTTAAATTGATGGGTGGTTCCTGGCTGGTTACCATTGTAAGGGAAACTATTTGATTCAGTAACTTTAAGGTGATAATACCTGGTGTTTGAGTCATCTATGAATAGCCAACTACAAATAAGTTCCTCCTCATCAATGTCATCTGGGACATAGTAGCTTCTACCAAGAGTTCCTTGTATTTCACTACTTACATCCATAACATCCATCGTCTCTGTTAAACATATTTGACGCATACACGTGACAGAGGAGATCTTTAGAGATAGTTCAGGAGGTAGTTTAGCCGGCATATCTATTCTGTTGTAACCAAGTCTATCTCCTCCTTTCTTCCTCATCAAGTTGTATCTCCAATTCTCTCTTATCTTCTCAACCAACTTATGTATGCGCCTCAGGGTTATTGCGCCCCTGCTATATAACACGTAGCACGTCGCCCGAGCTAGGGTAAGACGTTTCCGCCTAACGCACATGATAATCAGAGCCTTCCTACTTCCCATCTAGACTCTCTACGATTCCACCCATGCCTAGCTATGTCTTCATCCTCCGGCGCCTTCCAGCCTAGTCTCAATGGCGAGGTCACCGAGAAGCTCTCCCACACGAACTACGTGCTATGGCACACGCAGATCACGCCACAGCTGCGTGGTGCCGGTGTCTTCGGCTACGTCGACGGCACCTCGCCGGAGCCGGCCAAGCTCCTCTCCGCCATGGACAAGGACGGCAAGGAGACCTTCGAGCCCAACCCTCTCCACCACATCTGGATCCGAGAGGACCAGCGGGTTCTTGGCTACCTGTTGGCCAACCTCTCCAAAGAGGTGCTCATCACGGTCACCACGGCACAGACACTCTGGACGACCTTGGCGGGCATATACTCGTCGCAGTCGCTGAGCCGCGTCAACAACATCCGCACCTCCCTCATCAATGCGCAGAAGGGCAACCAGTCTGTTGCCTCCTACTTCGCCTCCATGCACGGCCTCGCTGATGAGCTGGCTGCGGCCGGCAAGCTGATCCAAGATGACGAACTCATCTCCTACATCCTTCATGGGCTGGATCAGGACTATCAGCCCCTGGTCTTGGCCCTCGACGTCACTCCAGCCTCCCTCGACGAGCTCTTCGCCATGCTCAGCATCTTCGACCAATGCATGGCGCAGTTCCATGGCGGCGGCGGCAGCTTCAAGTCCTCTGCAAACGTTGCATCCCGCGGCCGCGGCGGCAGTTCTGGCCGGCGTGGTTCTTCCCATGGCAAGGGGAGGACAGGAGGAGGCAGGCACAGCAGTGGTGGCGCGGGTGTTCTGGCAACAGGGGGCGTCGTGGTGGTGACTCTGGCCGGGCTCGTCCAGATACCCCGTGTTGCCAGATCTGTGGCAAGCCCGGGCACACGGCCAAGGACTGCTGGTACCGTTACGAGGAGGACGACGATGACTCCCAAGATGAGGACAAGATCGCCGCAGCTGCTGATGGCTCCTATGGGGTCGATACAAATTGGTATGTTGCCAGCGGCGCCACCAACCATATTACCAGTGAACTTGAGAAGGTCACAATGAAGGAAAAGTACCACGGCAACGATTAGATCCACACTACAAGTGGAGAAGGTATAAGGATACGTCACGTTGGTCATTCAATATTTAGTACCCCGCGACGTAAAATTTATCTTAAGAAAATTTTGCATGTCCCTAGTGCCAACAAGAATCTTCTTTCTGTTCATAGAATTGCCATTGTAATCATGTCTTCCTCGAATTTCATCCTTACTTCTTTTTTATCAAGGATCAGGCAACGAAGAACTCTATCAAGGTAGATGTCTTCGAGGGCTTTACCCGTTGATTCCGGAGCGTAGAAGATTCAATAAAGAAGTCCATGGTGTTTTCAAACTTTCATCAACACGATGGCATGATCGATTAGGACATGCTTCTTTTTCTTTAGTTGAGAGATTGCTTAGGAAAAATAAGCTCCCGTATGTTGGTGAGCATCATCTTGATACAATTTGTGATTCATGTCAATGAGCTAAAAGTCATCAGTTACCTTATCCTATATCCACTAGTGTCTCCACAAAACCATTGTAATTAATCTTTTCTGATGTTTGGGGTCCTGCCCCTAGTTCTGTTGGTAGACACACCTACTATGTGAGTTTCATCGATGACTACGGTAAATGCTCGTGGATTTATCTTCTTAAAGAAAGATCTGATGTTTTTCAAGTTTTTCAAAAATTTCAAGCTCTTGTTGAACGCAAGTTTGACTGCAAGATTATTGATGTCCAATCCGATTGGGGAGGGTAATAGAGAAGTTAAACTCGTTCTTCCAAACCCTTGGCATCTCGCACCATGTGTCATGCCCTCACGCTCACCAACAAAACGGCTCTGCCGAACGGAAGCACCTTCACATTGTTGAAGTTGGGCTTGCCCTCCTCGCAGGAGCTTCTATGCCTCTCAAATTTTGGGACGAAGCTTTTCTCACTGCCGTTCACATTATTAATATGCTTCCTAGCCGTGTTATAAACAATGAAACTCCGGTTGAAAGACTTCTTCACACCAACCAGACTACAAGTCTCTTCGTGTGTTTGGATGTGCATGCTGGCCCAATCTTCGTCCATATAATCCTCACAAACTCATGTTCCGTTCTACACAATGCGTGTTCATTGGTTATAGTGCTCAACACAAAGGTGTAAAATGCCTATGTCTCCACCGGCCATGTCTATATCTCTAGGGATGTCGTTTTCGATGAAACAAAATTTCCCTTCGCCGTGTCTATATCTCTAGAGGTGGCGCACAACAGTGCCCACCAACGGGAGACAGCCAAGGGGTGTAGAGGCATGCCGACGGGGCTAGGCCGGTTGGCGGCGCGTGGAGGAGGAATGAGGGCAGGAAGAAGATAAATAATACATGATATGTTTCCGGTCATTGGATGAAGATCTAGTGGTCCTCGTGGAAAATGATTACGCAGAAGGTTTTCTCATGTGACTTGGTAATAGGCAGCCCCATAGTCACCACTATATAAAATGTGTTCGAGCATCTCAGATGTTCTCATGTACTAGCCTACAAAAACATCTTATATTTAGGTACGGAGGGGGAATACCTATCTAATTAATTAAGAGATTACCTTGGTGTTTCTACACATACGAACGATTACGGAGGGCTGAGGGGGTCTACACAGGTCCACCCTAATAATAGGGGAGGGATTTTTCATAGGATATGTAGAAAGTCTTGGTAGGTATTTTTACTCCTAATATTTTGTTTCTTCCTTTGGTCTGCAGTACATGAATGAGTTCGGTGGTAAGTACTGTGAAATTTTGTTTGAGCAGTTTGTTAAACACAAGTTGTAGCGTGGCAGGAGGATTGCATTACTTGCGCATATGTGTTAGGTAGTTAGGAAGGAGGTTTATCTTAACTAGAGTCCTTATCTCTACCTCTTTCTTTCTTCTCAAGATTGTAATCTAGACTGCTGTATGCGCTATCCAGGGAGGTGTGCCCCTGGCCTATATAACACGCAACAGCGCCCCCACGATGGGTAAGACGCTTTCGCCTATTCGCACATGGTATACAGAGCCTCCTCTTCCAAACCCTAGCTTCTCCATAGTCCCAAGCCATGTCTTCCTCCAGCGCCGCCCCAAGCAATCTCGGTCAGGTCACGGAGAAGCTCTCCCGGACGAACTACGTCCTGTGGCGAACTCAAGTTATGCCGCAGCTAAGGGGAGCTGGGCTCTTCGGCTACGTCGACGGAACAATGCCGGAACCCACCCGCCTCCTCGTCACCAAGGACAAGGACGACAAGGAGTCGTCGACGCTCAACCCTCTCCATCCCATCTGGGTGAGGGAAGATCAACAAGTGCTTGGCTACCTCCTCAACAACCTCTCCAAGGAAGTGTTGATCGCGGTGACCACGGTCACCATCGTGCACGCCCTCTGGGTGGCGCTTGCAGGCATGTTTTCTTCTCAATCTTTGAGCCGTGTAAACAATATTCGCACTGCCTTGATCAATGCATGGAAGGGCACCCAATCAGTTGTTGCATACTACGCTCATATGCGTGGCCTTGCGGATGAACTCGCCGCGGCCGGCAAGCCCATCCAGGACGATGAGCTCATCTCCTACCTGCTGCATGGGCTGGACATGGACTACCAGCCTCTCGTCTCCGCCCTCGATGCCCGTGTCACGCCGGTCTCCATCGACGAGCTGTACTCCATGCTGAGCAACTTTGATCAGCGTGTGATGCGGAGCATCCTACGGTCATCACCATGTCAAGAGTCCGTTTGGCAAGTGACACGTGCAACCTCTACTTCACATACACAAAGGTGAATCTTCTCCTTTACACGTGCTCACTTGACCCCTTCGAGGATGGTATACTACTTGACACTTCTCCCGTGTGCATGCATAGGTATTGTCGGAGCTTCACGGATGTCAAGGAGGAGTGCAAGCGCCAAGGAACAACTACACCATCCGCGAGGGAAGCATGGAAGAGAAGACAAAAGAAGAAGGAGCTGCGGAGTCTACAGCGACCGGACGACCGGAAGCCACCGGACGTCCGACACACCTACAGCGCCCGGACGACCGGACTACACCGGACGTCCGACACCTGGAGCTCCAGCCAGCCCAAGAGACCTGTCAACGAAAGCTACAGCGGCCGGACGACCGACGAACGCCGGACGTCCGACAAGTCCCAGCGCACGGACCACCGACACCGATCGGACGACCGGTGCTACGGCGACAGAGAAGAATTTACGGAAGTCCGAAGTCTTCTGGACGTCCGATGCCTGTGTGCGCAGCCGCGGGCCTTTGGCCTTGTATCCCTCTTCCACTTACCCCTTCGTGGCTTAGACTATAAATAGACCACCTCCACCTCCTTTTTAAGGTTAGCAATTATGATAGCTCATTCTTAGGTGAGCTTTTCTCCTACCTCTACTCTTGAGAGAGAGAGACTACCACTCCCATGGAGTTCAAGACCTCCATGTGAGAAGATCCTGCGGGATATCATCAAGACCCCCTTGTGGGAAGATCCATCTAGGATATCATCAAGACCTCCTCTTGGAGATCAACCTTACGTTGTATCTTTCCCTTTGTTGTTCATGTACCTTGTGGATCTTGTGTGTTTGATTGTCTAGTGGATGTGTGATTAGACTAGTTCTTGAGTGTTTCCCCTTGTGTTTTCTCTCCGTTCTTCCCCGCGTCCATCGTGTTCTTCGAGGGATCCCACTCCAAACGTGAAAGATCGGCCTACACCGGGTTAGCCCCGTATCAGCGTGTGGCACAGTTTCACAACACCGGCGGTGGCTTCAAGTCTTCGGCCAACGCCGCCACTCGCGAGCGCGGCGGGTACTCCTCGCGCTCTCGCGGTCCTCCCCGATACAAGGGCAAGCAAGGTGGTGGCAGCTCCAGCAACTCCTCTCGCGGCGGACATCCCAACTTCGTCAACAACAGGGGCCATCGCGGCGGGGGTGGCAGTGGTGGCGGCTCGGGCAGATCACGTCCTGATGTCGTACGTTGCCAGATTTGCGGCAAGCTGGGCCACACGGCCAAGGACTGCTGGTATCGTTTCGATGAAAACGATGCCTCCTCTGATGAAGATGACAAGGTAGCTGCCGCCGCTGATGGGTCATATGGTGTTGATACTAATTGGTATATTGACAGTGGTGCTACCAACCACCTCATGGGAGAACTTGAGAAGGTGACTCTTCGTGAGAAATATCATGGCAAAGACCAAATTCACACGGCAAGTGGTGCAGGTATGAGGATAAGTCACATAGGTCATTCGGTTATACATACCCCTTCTCCCAAGATTCATCTTAGAAATTTTTTGCATGTTCCTAGTGCCAACAAAAATCTTCTCTCCGTTCATCGCATTACCATTGATAATCATGTATTCATTGAATTCCATCCTTTCTTCTTTTTGATCAAGGATCAGGCCACGAGGAAAGTTCTCTATCGAGGTAGATGTGTTCGAGGGCTTTACCCGTTGATTCCAGAGTTTAGAAGATCAAATAAACAAGCTTGTGGTGCTATCAAGCTTTCGTCCACACGATGGCATGATCGTTTAGGACATGCATCTTTTTCTTTGGTTGAACGTTTGCTTAGAAAAAATAAGCTCACGTTTGTTGGTGAGCACAATATTGAAACTATTTGTGATTCTTGCCAACGAGCAAAATGTCATCAATTACCTTACCCTATATCTACTAGTGTTTCCACTCAACCGTTGCAATTGATATTCTCTGATGTTTGGGGTCCTGCTCCCACCTCGGTTGGTCGACACACATACTATGTTAGCTTTATTGATGACTATAGCAAATTTTCTTGGATTTACCTTCTCAAGAAAAGATCCGATGTTTTTCAAGTGTTCAAAAATTTTCAAGCACTTGTAGAACGCAAGTTTGACAGCAAAATTATTGTTGTCCAATCCGACTAGGGGGGGAGTATGAGAAGCTCAACTCCTTCTTTCAAACCCTCGGCATATCTCATCATGTGTCATGCCCTCACGCTCACCAACAAAACGGATCGGACGAACGCAAACATAGGCACATAGTTGAGGTTGGTCTAGCTCTTCTTGCCGGCGCTTCTATGCCCCTTAAATTTTGGGACGAAGCTTTTCTCACGGCCGTTCACATTATCAACATGCTTCCTTGTCGAGTTATCAACAATGACACACCCACGAGCGACTTCTTCATGTCAAACTCGACTACACATCACTTCGTGTTTTTGGGTGTGCCTATTGGCCTAATCTTCGACCCTACAATTCTCGCAAGCTCATGTTTCACTCAAAACAGTGTGTTTTTCTCGAATATAGCTCTCAACACAAGGGGGTAAAATGTCTAGATGTCTCTACTAGTCGAGTTTACATATCCCATGATGTTGTATTCGATGAAACCAAGTTTCCCTTCGCTGATTTACACCCAAATGCCGGCGCTTTACTTCGGAAAGAAATTCTTCTTTTGCCTCCAAATCTAACCGGCTTTGCTAATGGGGAGTCTAATTCTGATGACACTACTGTGACTAACCCTCTCACCACGTTGCATGAGTTGTGTGATACAGGAAGCTACGCTGAAGAAAACGGAGTCGAAAATAATGAAGAAAATCGCCCAACAGGGCCATATTTCATGTGCCAGGACTTGGGGAGCAAATCTCCCTCGGGATTGGGGCCTGCAGGCGTGGTAGACCTGCCAGCGGGATCCGCTCCGGGATCGCCGCCCGCAGCTCGGTCAGGCGGATCTCCCTCAGATTCCGTGCCCGAGCCCTCCGCTTCTCCCCCTGCGCCCGACCGCGCACCAGTAGGCGGCCCCGCCTGCGCCGCACGGCAGCCAGCGGTTGGAGGCGCCGGCCCGCACTCGCCAGGGCCCACGAGCGGTCGTTTTCCGGCTCAGCCTGTCTGCTACAAGCGGCGGGATCTGCGTCGGCCAACTGGCTCGGGCCCAACGGGCCCCACACCTGGCGCACGCGGGGGACCAGCGTCATCATTGCTGCGGGACGAACCCTGTCTGGCCGGATCTTCTGTGGCGCGTGTGTCTTCGCCCCCTGACGCTGCCTCGCCTCCACGCACAGAAGATCCGGCCTCTGTTTCTGGTGCGGCTGCGGTGGATCCCACCGAATCCACTTCGGGATCAGCATCTGCAACACCCACGGGATCTTCTGCGCTGGAGCCAACCACGTCACGACGTACTCGTCTCCAACAGGGGGTAATACATCCAGTAAATTACAAACGCATGACAAAATTTGGCATGATCTGCTCTACAGGTGAACGGTGAACCGTATTCACTTGAGGAAGCTCTTGGTGATGAAAATTGGAAACAAGCAATGAAAGAAGAGTACATGGCCTTAAAGAGGAACAACACATGGCACTTGGTTCCTCCACGGCAAGGTAAAAACCTTATTGACTGCAAGTGGGTTTTTAGGATTAAGAGAAAATATGATGGCACTATTGATCGTTACAAAGCAAGACTTGTAGCAAAAGGTTTTAAACAACGATATGGCATAGACTATGAGTATACGTTTACTCCAGTTGTAAAAGCTGCCACTATCCGTCTTGTGTTATCCATTGCTGTTTCTAGGGGATGGAGCCTTAGACAACTAGACGTTCAGAACGCGTTTTTGCATGGTGTTCTGGAAGAGTAAGTGTACATGAAACAACCTCCTGGGTTTGAAAACAAGAATGCACCTTCTCATGTATGTAAACTTGACAAAGCCTTATATGGATTGAAGCTGGCTCCTCGAGCATGGTACTCACGGTTGAGTCACAAAATGCAAGCACTTGGTTTCATACCTTCAAAGTCGGATACCTCTTTGTTCATTTACAACAAATGCAACACTCATATATTTGTTCTCATCTATGTTGATGGTATTATTGTCACAAGTTCATCTGATGAGGCTATCACAGGCTTATTGAAGGATCTAAGTGCAGAATTTGCTCTCAAGGACCTTGGAGACTTACATTATTTCCTAGGGATAGAAGTGAAGAAACATGATAATGGTCTTCACCTCTCTCAGGAAAAGTATGCAACAGATCTGGTAAAAAAAGGCTGGTTTGCAAGGGTGTAAACCCTCACCGACTCCACTATCAAGCATAGAAAAATTATCCCTTACAGAAGGGCAGCTTTTGGGTCAAGATGACAGCACAAGATACAGGAGTCTGGTAGGTGCGCTTCAATATTTGACACTTACACGGCCTGATATCTATTTTGTTGTTAATAAGGTCTGTCAGTTTCTTCATGCACCCACCACAGTTCACTGGACTGCTGCAAAGCGTATAGTTCGATCTGTCAAGAATACTCTCAATATTGGTTTGAATTTCAGTAAGTCATCATCTACACTTTTGAGTGCTTTCTCAGATTCTGACTGGGCAGGCTGCCTGGATGACAGGCGGTCCACTGGTGGCTTTGCAGTATTTTTTGGTCCCAATTTAATTTCATGGAGTGCAAGAAAGCAGGCAACTGTTTCTCGATCCAGTACTGAGGCAGAATATAAAGCATTGGCAAATGCAACAGCTGAGATCATATGGATGCAATCACTTCTGAAGGAACTTGGTGTAAAAAGTACTCAAGTTCCATGTTTATGGTGTGATAATCTGGGTGCCACATACCTATCTGCCAACCCAGTTTTTCATGCCAGAACTAAACACATTGAAATAGATTTTCACTTTGTCAGAGAACGAGTGGCTCAGAAGAAACTTGACATACGTTTTGTGCATTCCAAGGACCAGATAGCAGATGGATTCACAAAGCCTCTTCCCACACGAAGCTTTGAAGACTTCAAGCATAATCTCAACTTGATGAAGTTGTGATTAAGGGAGGGTGTTAAACACAAGTTGTAGCGTGGCAGGAGGATTGCATTACTTGCGCATATGTGTTAGGTAGTTAGGAAGGAGGTTTATCTTAACTAGAGTCCTTATCTCTACCTCTTTCTTTCTTCTCAAGATTATAATCTAAACTGCTGTATGCGCTATCCAGGGAGGTGCGCCCCTGGCCTATATAACACGCAACAGCGCCCCCACGATGGGTAAGACGCTTTCGCCTATTCGCATACAGTTCACTGCTTTTTTAGTCCAACTATATGGAAGATAAACTGATGAATCATAGCAATCAGTTCACTGCTTTTAGTTTTCTAGATTATCAACTCTAACCAACCCTAAGATGATACCCAAACTTACTGAAAGTTCTAAACCCTAAGGTTTCTATGAAGGTTTTGTGAGTAACTTTTTTGTGTGAAGTTTTTTGTCAGTTCACAAGCATCGTAAAGGGTATCTGTTGTAAATCCTGTTCTTCTTTTTGAATTTTTTTGTTTGAAGTTTCTGAATTTTCTGCATGTATATTTTGTACTACTAGCTTCAGTGTAACATCTAAGCAGATTTTCAGAGTTCCCCTTTATGTTTCCTCTAGTATGTAAGGGGGAACTGAAATAGATTCAATCTAACACCTTAGAAGGTTTTCCATGCTTTCCTGTCTATGTTGATCCTATAATCCCATGATCCTTACTAGTCATAATCTGATTTTTTGTTCTTGCAAAGTTCAGATTTCCTGTGCATGTTCCGTGTAGATGTTGAGAATTAGGAGAGGGAGCTGTTTCACAGGAGAAGTACTGGGAGTGAATGCAATGTTTGGTAGGATTCTCCACATGTCAATCCATGATTTTTCTCCAGGTTTGCCTCCTGCTAGGTGGGACAGAAACAGCGGCGAAAGATGGACAGGAACATACAATGGACATGGCAAACTTGTCAATTTGTGGGTGGTCTAAAATCAGCCTGAAGCCGAATTGGTTTTCAGCCGGCTGTCAATTAGACAATGCCAAAAGCACTGTAAAAAGCACAATGTAAAAAGCAAGAATGATTAAATGCTACAGGATAATCCGCTTCATTTAACCAAGGCCAAAAGCACTGTGCAACAAATAGCATTTCACTTCTACCATGTCCATGTTAAGAACTTGCTAGCCTTCCAAATCCAGCAGTTTCTACAACAAGTAACCTAAGCAAATAACAAAATAACATTTACCTGCAAAGGAATTCTGAAACTTCACAGAAGTGACATATTATAAAGAAGAAATCCCGAAGGTGTATGAAAGCACGTCAGCTAGATTCAGGATTCAGCTATGCTTCTCGGACAACCTTTTAGATGGTGACTTGTCAACATCGATGGATGGCAGCATGGACCAGAGAAGACATCGTTGTGGCCGCGTTGTGGGCATTTCATCGAACAGGTGGCGTGCGGGAGCTGATCTTTATGGCCCTGCCCGCCTCCGTCCTCCAAATTACCTTCCTGTCCCTAAAATAAATGCTTAATCTATCAAAAATCAGCAGAAAGCCAGCAAAAATCAACAGTTTTCTCCATCCGTGGCATCAATCAGCGGAAGTTGTAGATTTCGACGCGAGGAATCCAAAGGTGACAATGGTTCGAGATTTGGACGCACGGTTTAAGTGATAAATCATTTTGAATAAATGGGTCTATGAAAAAAAGGGGGAAATCCCAGGTTGCGACAAGTAGCACACATGCATCACGCCACTTGTCGTAACCTGGGGAGATAGAAGTGATCTTTGAAACGAGTACTCCTCAATTACTGATTTCACGCTTCAGCATTTTTTTAAAACGAGATAGCGTGGTGGGTTCTGTTTTGTCCGAAAGAACTTTTTTTTAATAGTTGCGAACTCCAAATTCTATTTTTTTAATGAGACTTCTTATAATTATATTTTAAAGAGTGATTTTTTTGAAACATGAACAAATGTTAATGTTAATGAACATTTTATGAAATCCTGAACAAAAACAATGCAAATTAAAATTCGAAATTCTAAGCAAGTTTTGAAAACCTGAACAATTTTAAAATTACATTTGAAAAATACACACGAAAAATTAATTAGTAATATGATGAACATTTTATTTATATGAAATGAACGTTTCCTAACATATGGTGAACAATTTTACAAAATACACACTGTAGAATTATTTAATATATGATCAACATTTTATTTGTGTACAATTAACCTTTTTTAATAAATGGTCAACAAATTTTTAATCACACAGTAATTATTTTATGTTATACAGCGATTTTTTTTCAAAAACTGCTAACAATTTTCGACATCTCGAACAATTTCTGAAAGCTGTTATCTTTTTCTGAAAATTTCTTGAAATGGTTACTTTTTTCAAGATTCCGATATTTTTATAAAACAAAAAATAGTTTTAAAAACTTGAACTTTTTCTTAAAGACTTTAACTTTTCTTAAAATGTGAAATATTTTCAAAATTTTGAACATTTTTATTGAAATTTTTGTAATTATGAAAACATAAAAGAGAAGAAAATAAAAAAGAAACATAAATAGAAAAGGTAAAAAAACTGGAAGGAAAACAGAAAACTAGTAAACGTGTCACCTCAATAGGAAAAGTAAATGGGAAGAAAAGAAAACTAAGAATAAAAAGAAACCAAAGTAGAAAAAAAAAAGGAGAAATAGAAATCCGGTTAAAGATCGGGTAAAGAACACAAAGAAGAAGAAAAATATCTCAAAGCTTCTGAAAACCACTGGGAATACTTCCGCTCAATGGGCTGGGCCGCTGGACATGCCCGCAGGCGATTGACGTCGTAACACTCGCAAATAACGAAATATATCCTTTGCGTCCAGCGTTGAAACAAGAATGCCAGAGTTGTTACCCTCGCAAATAACACATATGCCAGAGTTGTTACAATGGATTGCCTGCCCTTGTTTCTCGTGCTAGAACTCCACGCATCGCCCTGTTACCGGCACAATTCTCAGGGGACATGTCGCTGTTTTGCCCTCCTCCCATGTATTTATAAGATGATAGGGGAAATTGTAGGTTGTGCAGATTCTTCTCCCAATTGCCACCGGCAGGGAAGCACAGATCTGGACTCGCACGCGGCGGTGACGGCGAGCAGGGGTGGCGTTACTGTTGACCTCGAGGACACCACAACAGAAGGTATCATGAGTTCTCGTTCTTCTTGCTCCACCAGAGCGGCCGCAAAGCCCAAAGTCCATTGGAGTTGGTCAGTCTCCATGACTACTTTCGACCACCTGCAAGATATGGTCACTCAGAATTTTCTGCCTGGCTGGCGCGTCCACCGGTGGCTCTATATATTTCTGCACGTAAAGAATTTTCCACAAGAATCAGAAGGTAACCAATATTTTACTTTTAGAATTCGATATATCCCACATTTTATCAATTAGTTTATGTATTGGTTGGGGAGGCTAGCATGCAACAAAGATAAAACCTTCTTATTTCTTCATGCCATAATCTTTTTTAGTATCATAAAAGTAGATGGCAATTCACCTCAAAATTCAACTCGGCTAGTGCAACCGTGGATCTGCCAAGAACAGGATGTGCAACCGTAATATTTGTTCCTAGCAACGAGGCATGAGGCACTTAGCTAGTACCAATAATTTTGAGTCCAGCTCAAACTTACTGTGCTCACTGCTGTTTCTGCTATGTGTTACTGTACATATCTACGCACATCACTACTATGAGCTACCAAAGTGAATTACAAAGGGGGGCATACCTGGTGTGTTGGATCTTACACGGCAACCAACATTTACAGAAAGCACTAGTAGTGGAATTTTACCGAATAAACCCACCGAGCTTTGAACTTTTCTTCAGTCAGTGTGGTCATGATGCTGCTTTATTGTACAGGCCTTGAATTCCACAGGTTACAGCCACTACCTCTTTTTGCTAAGACACGTGACTTCCAAAAAGACTTCTTTATTTCTATATATGTAATCCCAGCACGGAATTCTCCCACGGTTAACCGTTGTGTTGTGCCACCACTTGGGCTAAATCTTTTTTTCTATACCCCAAGCTGAGAAGCAAAAAGCAAAACATTTTAGAGAATAGCTCAAGACACATAACTGAAGCAGTTACAAGTTACATGATCAAATAAACAAGAAATACTATCAAACTAATCACACAATATAACATCAAATAAAATCTCTGCCACGATGTTAACTGAATCGCAAGTCCATTCGGTGCATAAGTTGTAGACGGAGGAAATTTGGTAAATATATGATCAGTATGTACGCGTCCGCTGTCGGTACCCTTCCTATCCATGCCTTCAAAATAACAGGCCGCCCAGCAGCAACGACGAAGAGATGGTGGCAGACACCGAAAAAGAGTCATCCACTCAATTCCTTTCCAAGAAAAAAGAAGCTCCCACTCAGCTGTTGCGAGTTGACTGAAGACCTCATGACCATGGACGACACACTGGTTAAATACCCATCAACAGAGTGTGTCCTGAATCACTTCCCCAAGAAAACACATTCCCGAATTCCAGATGCAAACACTAGGCAGCAAAATGCAACCTGTGTTGTACCTCTGCCTACTGCTCATGCCCTGCCTATTTCTCGTGGAAGAAGCACATGCGGTGTGGCATGGAGGGATCTCACTGAGGTCTCAACGCATGGCCCTCCTCCACTGGAAAGCTACACTTGCGAGCCCACCGGTGCAGATGAGCTCTTGGCAGGAAAACACCACCCCCTGCAACTGGACGGGCATTGTGTGCACAGCTGTTCGCCATGGCAGCCGCATGCCCAGGGTAGTTACCGACATCTCCCTGCCGGATGCTGGCATCAGGGGCCAGCTTGGTGAGCTCAACTTCTCAGCTCTTCCATTCCTCACATATATTGACCTCAGCAATAACAGTCTCCATGGTGCACTACCCGCTAGTATCAGCTGCCTGTCATCACTTTTGGAACTCTACCTTCCCTACAACCAGCTCACATGGAAAATTCCCTATGAGATTGGTGGCCTGCAAAGTCTGAGGGTGCTTGAGCTCTCATTTAACAGACTCACAGGACATATTCCTGCGTCTTTGGGCAACCTAACAATGTTAAATGATCTTATCATTGACCAAAACATGGTATCAGGTCCTATTCCTGAGGAGATTGGAAGGCTTGTCAACCTACAACTTCTACAGCTAAGCAACAGCACCTTAAGCGGTTTGATACCAAAAACCCTTGGAAACCTGACCCAGCTAAATATTTTGTACTTGTTTCGTAATCAACTTTCAGGGCCTATACCCCAAGAACTAGGTAGGCTAGCCCATTTACAAATTCTTCAGCTTAATTCAAATGATTTTTCAGGTCCAATTCCAATTTCCATAACCAATCTCACTAAGATGAACCAACTTTTTCTCTTTGAAAATCAAATCACAGGTCCAATACACCCAGAAATAGGTAACCTCACTATGCTAAACCAACTTGACCTCTACAGGAATCAAATAACAGGTTCAATACCCCCAGAACTAGGCAAGCTCACTATGCTCAATGAACTTTCTCTCTATACAAATCAAATTTCAGGCCCAATACCTTTAGAATTGGGCAACTTACTGAATCTCCAACTTCTAGACTTGTCGAACAACCAAATATCTGGATCTATTCCTGGTAGCTTAGGAAATATAACCAAACTAGTACTACTACACCTCTTTGAAAATCAGATAACAGGTTCCATCCCCCAGGAGATTGGCAATCTTATGAACCTCGAAGATTTAAACTTTTATCACAACCAAATTTCGGGGTCAATACCAAAAACTTTTGGGAAGTTGCAAAGCATACAAAAAATGAAAATGTATGATAACAAATTATCAGGTTCTCTTCCTCAAGAGTTCGGAGATCTCATCAGCCTTGTTGTACTTGAGCTGGCTCTCAACTCACTTTCAGGACCTTTACCCGCAAATATATGCTTAGGTGGCAGACTTCAATACCTCATTGTCTTTTCTAATATGTTCATTGGCCCCATTCCAAGTAGTTTAAAGACTTGTACGAGTTTGGTTCGACTTCTGCTTCAGGCGAACCAGCTAACAGGAGATATATCTCAGCATTTTGGTGTGTATCCACAACTCATAAAGATGAATTTGGCATCAAACAGATTCTCTGGACATATCTCACCAAATATAGGTGCATGTACCCAACTAACAGTACTACATCTAGCACAAAATATGATCACGGGTTCCATACCCCCGGTACTTTCTAAATTGTCCAACCTAGTAGAACTAAGACTCAGATTCCAATCATCTCATTGGTGAGATTCCACAAGAAATCTGCACTTTAGCAAACCTATATAGACTGAACTTATCATCGAACCAATTATTTGGATCCATACCAACACAGATAGAAAAGCTAAGCAATCTTGAATACATTGATATATCTGGGAACATACTGAGTGGGTTAATACCTGAGGAACTAGGGGCCTGCACAAAACTAGAGTCCTTGAAGATCAACAACAACAACTTCAGTGGAAGTCTGCCTGGTTCGATTGGAAATTTAGCAGGCCTGCAGATCCTGTTAGATGTGAGCAACAATAACCTAAGTGGTCTGTTGCCGCAGAAACTTGGGAAGTTGGAGATGCTAGAATTTTTGAATTTATCACATAATCAGTTCACTGGCAGCATTCCATCCTCCTTTGCAAGCATGGTGAGCCTTTCAACGCTTGATGTGTCCTACAATTACTTGGAAGGACCAGTCCCAACAGTCAGGCAACTCCAAAACGCTTCAGCAAGTTGGTTTCTTCCCAATAAAGGTCTGTGTGGTAACCTCTCTGGCCTGCCACCTTGTTGTTCAACCCAAGTAGCTGCTCACCAAAAAGGGAAGATACCTGGTTTTCTTTTGCCAATTGTTCTTGTGATGGGTTTTGGCATTATTGCTGCAATTGTTATCATAATAATACTTACTCGTAAGAAGAGAAAACCACAGGAAAGCGTCACCGCTGAAGCAAGGGACCTATTCTCTGTTTGGAATTTTGATGGAAGATTAGCATTTGACGATATTGTAAGGGCAACAGAAGACTTCGATGATAAGTACATCATTGGAACAGGAGGATACGGGAAAGTCTATAAGGCACAGCTCCAAGATGGGCAGCTAGTTGCTGTGAAGAAGCTTCATCAGACCGAAAAAGAGTTGGATGATGAAAGTAGATTTTGTAGTGAAATGGAAATCTTAACACAGATCCGACAACGAAGCATCGTCAAAATGTATGGATTCTGCTCCCATCCAACATATAAATTTCTCGTCTATGACTACATTCAGCAGGGAAGCCTCCACGGAATATTGGAAAATCAGGAGGTAGCAAAGGAATTAGATTGGACGAAGAGAATTGCTCTTGCAATAGATGTGGCTCAAGCAATATCTTATTTGCACCACGAATGCAGTCCACCTATAATCCATCGAGATATCACAAGCAACAACATTTTACTTGATACATCCTTTAAGGCTTTTGTCTCGGATTTTGGCACGGCAAGGATTCTTAAGCCCGATTCATCAAACTGGAGTGCACTAGCAGGAACGTATGGCTACATCGCTCCTGGTATGTACTAGAATATTCTTGTTTCTCACATCAGAAGCATTCGTCTCTATCCATTTATTCCTAATTCTAATATTATCAACACTTCTGTGCAGAACTATCATACACATCTGTTGTGACAGAGAAATGTGATGTTTATAGCTTTGGGGTGGTTGTGTTAGAGCTAGTGATGGGCAAGCATCCAAGGGATTTATTAGATGGTAGTCTTTCTAACGGCGAACAATCAATGATGGTGAAAGATATTCTGGACCAACGGCCAACGGCACCAATATCAACTGAAGAGAATAGCTTAGCTCTGCTCATCAAGCTGGCCTTATCTTGTTTGGAATCTTCTCCCCAAGGAAGGCCAACCATGCAGGAGGCATACCAAACACTCATCCAGCCATCTTCTAGTTCAACTACCGTGCCTTTCAGTGCACTTACATTACAGCAAGGGATGCATGTTGACACAAGGTCTGAATCCTAGTGAGAAACCAGGGTCTATCGAAGCAGAGGTCGATTCAAATTTCTGACTTTTTTTACTCAAGTCACTCATACACCACCTATATATACCTCTTGTATGCCATATGACATGACATGCCACACAGGATGAGTTGACGACTCATTGTAAGTCTATATATTTGTAGACTATCCTGATACAACAAAGATCACTGTTGTGCGCCCGTGGTTTTCCCCGCAAGGGTGCGTCCTGATATTTCTCTGTTTGTTCGCTTGCTGATTTCTTACAATGCATAAATAGAAGTTGGTTTGCGGGTTGCTTATATTTGTTAAAGACTATACTGTAGACATAGTATCCACATGTGACACTTTCTTTTGGCTGTTGTCTGCAGGGTACTTGAAATGTGTCATAATATTTGTCCCTTTTTATCTACTATTGCTCCCACGAACATAAATGTAGTCCTGCTTTATTTATTCCATATGGGAATCAAGATCAAATATCTTGGACCAAGCAGGAACAATCACAATGCATAAACGGAACGAAATGAATGTAAGCACATTGGAGATAGGTGCATAAAGAAAGAGCAAGTACCGCAATATACTAAGTAAAAGCACTTACAGAGGGTTGTAGGGCAGGAGTATGTGGTCCTTTTTCCTTATTATTGCTCCCATGAACCTGAAGGTGAAAAACTGGAATCCAAAACTGACACGTTATCATGTCATCCCGCTTTATTGTTCTCTGGGTATCAAAGTAGAATACCTTGTACCAAGCAGGAACAATCACAATGATCAAGTGTTCGATGGGTAAACAGAACAAATGAATGTAACACACAGATATAGGTGCATAAAACAAGAGAAGTACAACAGTACTAGGTAAAAGAGCTTACGGAGGATTGTAGGGCACACATATGTAGTCCTTGCCCTTAGGTAGGATGGAGCATATGTAGTCCTTGTCCTTAGGATGGAGCAATAGGTAATTTACTACTACACTTAATTTCAGGCACTTGTAACAAGATTTTCATGGAACAAAGATACAACCTTCTTTTTCTTGATGCCTAATACAAACTTAACGAAGGATGAGATGAGATGATAGGAAAAGCCGTGACAGACAATACAAGAGCTAGCAACGTCCCATAATTTCATTATCAGAAAAGCAGATACCAATTCAACTCAGCAGAGACATACTAACAACAGGATGTACAACCGTATAGAGAACACTCCCTTTATCACACACTATTGTTCCAACACAAAGGGAAAGAGACATTCCATCGTTCAACGAATTGCAGTGGTATATGATGCAAGATACAATGAATGTGTCCATGCATAAACAAAGTGCCGACCATTTACAACGAGATCAAAACCTACACCATAGCTTTTTTGTTACTTTCAGGTACGAATTGATGCGTGCGGCACGGTAGGCAGTCCAAGTTCATCCTCCTGCACCAACAGACAAAAGTAAGCAGAGCAAATTAGTATAATGGTTGACAAGTGTTGACATTACAATCAGGGGGGATCAAGAAAATTGAAGTATGTGCCATCCGAGATGTTCAACGGACACTTCGAAGTTCATGATGAAATCCATCACATACCACATGTTTGGCATGAAAATGGTTTGCATGTTCTCCTTCTGTGAGTTTCTTTTACTATTAAGCTCAAGCTATTATAAGCACAAATTGTTCATACCAACAACATATGCATGCATCATGAAGTTGACCCCAAAATACAAGAGTTATGAGTTCAGCAATATATTCATAATGATCTCAAGCATCTAGCCTGTCAGATTAGATCATGTCATAAGATAAAAGGAACCCGTTTACAACTTCAAACACTGTGATTGCATGGGAAATGACATGAACCATCGATTTTTTCCTAGGGGTATCAACATCAGAATCAATGTGAACAGAAACTGAACTAGTCAGTCTTGCAATTGACATACCTGCTGCCGGTTCGCTGGGACTGCTGCATGACCACTTGGTGCAGCAGGTAGGTTAAGCTCAGAATCAAGATCGGTCTCCTTGTCTGGTTGGAGGTACGATGGGACTGAATTCGACTCAAAGTCCATATCGGCTTCCAAAGCATCAAGCTCTGCATTTTCCAACATACAAAATGAGAACAGCAAACAGAGAACCTTCTTGTCTGTAAATTAACACATGCATGACGCAAAACCAGTCTTGCAACAAAAGGGCCAAAAAAATTGTTTCAGATGAAACCTAAGACCAATATAAAATGGAGAGTGTACTGAATCAAATTCAACTACAAAACTTTTACTGAAGAGTGGTTCCCAGCTGGTAACCACTGCAAGGAAAACTAGTTGGCCAAGTAAGCTTTTGAATTATCTGAGAATAACCAACTACAGAATAAGAGCCATACCCCCCATAAGTTCCTCCTCATCAATATCATCTGGGACATTGTAGCTTCTACCAAGAGTTTCTTGTATTTCATTGCTCACATCCATAAGATCCATCATCTCGTCTTGCATGCTCTGCGGATGATTATTAAAAAAAGTATGGATTCAGATGTAATTAAAACAAAAATAGACAGGATAAATTAAGCAAGCAAATAATGAATCTGGTACACAACAGGGTGTTGCATACATCTATATCTTCAATCCTGACAGTCTTCATCATCCCTTTCAGCTCTTTATTGGCAGCTTTCATTGCAGTCATCTGTTAAATGAAAAACAATTCACATAAGTTTGAGAGCCAGAATCAGAATCTATCATTAAACCTGATAGTAAGAAGGCAGCATACAGTTTGTTGAGCATCTTTAATTCCCTCCGATGCGAAAGCAACTTGGTCAAGATTATAAGTTTGGTTGTACAGCATGTCACGCTGACCTTCATACCTGTAGGGAAGCATATGGAGTATAAAGATTAGAGCACTACTAATATAGGCTCCTGCCACAAAAGGAATGATTAAATGGTACAGGATAATCATGGAGAACAAATAGCACTCCACTTCTGCCTTATCCATGTTAAGAACAGGACACAACCTACCTAGGAGGAAATTCTGAAACTACACAAAGATGACGTATTGTGATTTGTAAAGAAGGAAAGAAAACCTAAAGGTGTACGAAAGCACGTCAAATAGATTCAGCTATGCCTTCTCAGCTAGCCTTTCAGAAGATGACTTGTCAACAATATTGGTACTGCCCATGGACGACCACAAGAGAGTGGTAGGTCTGGCTAACCATGTATTTTAGTTGACATTTTAGGCAAGCATTGGTAGTGCAGCCTCATTGTTAATGCAATATTCCTTTTTAGCTGTCCCTGACCCAGGAAAGCAAACATAACGAATGCGGATATCCCCGCAACTACCAGTGCAACTCTTATAAGTTTTTATATAACAGAGCATATTGGAGATTCCCTTGACAGCGTTTGGCGCTGCCTGGCAACCGATGATGATCACTCATTCATGGAGCCCGTCGACGCGGAGCAGAGGAAGCTATTGACTGAATGATTAGTAAGAAGATAAGAGAGGGTGGAACATCCTAAAATTGTTTTATAATAAAAACTGGTTTGGTATATGTTTCAGGTGTGGTCTGTTAGGTGAGAAAGAAAACATTCTGAAACTGTTTTGCAAATGCAGGCTTGCCATCTTGACATGTAATGGTGGCCACATCTCCTAGAAATTGCATGTCAACATCAGTTGAGCAGCTGCTAGTTTTCATCATTATCATCCACTAGTTGAGCAGAGAAAAAGAAATAAATGAAGATGGGGGGTGGGGTTGGGGTTTGTAGCAAGCAGGTTGGGATACTGGTGCATACATCTTGCGCTGCTTGAGGATCCTCATGGCGCGCGCCTTGACGGCCTCCTGCGCGGGTCCCGGCCTGGTCTTCTTGATCTGCTCCTTGTAGCGCGCCAGCTCCGCGTCCAGCTTCTTGATCTTCTCGTCCACCGTGTCCCCCCGCTTGTATATCTGCCATCCAGCCCATCCATGGATTCATTCGATGAGCAGGGGATCGAATCCAACCCTAGCTAGCTAGCTGAAAATCGAGGAATCAAAGCGAAGATAAGATGAGATGCGTACCCGGTCGGTGGCGTCCTGGATGGACGGCGGCGGGTCCTGGCTCTTCTTGGCGCCGAAGATCTTCTTCATCGCTACCTCCGCCTCCGCGCGCGAGATCGGTCGAATCGCCTCTCGAGGTTGACGATGGTGCTGCTTCGATTGGGCCGCTGGGATTGATTGTCTCAGGGTCGAATTGCCGCCGTCTCGCGCAGGATTGGGGATGAAATCGGGAGGGGAATCGGGAGAGCAGAGGAGGGGTCTAGGTCCTGTTGTGTGGTTCCTGGAAATCTCCGTGGTGTTTGGGTTAAAGTTCCCTCCCTGGTCCTACTACTCCACAGGTGACAGGTCCACACGGTTTCCTCTGCCTTCACGTCCAAGGCTTTTGCCACATGGAGGTTGCAACTTGCAAAGATTTTGTCTAAGAGTTGACAATAGTGTTTGGAAAGAAAAAGTCTAGATTTTCAAAGTCTTATATGTATGTAAAGCTCCTTTCCCGAAAGTGCCTTTCTGCTCCCGAGCTCATTTGAGCTCGGTGAACAGTAAAATCGAAAAAAAATCGAAAAAAATTCAAAAAATTCCAAAAAAATTTTGGAAGAAACATTGACAAAAGTTCTAAGTGCTTGCAAAAATTCATCATGAAATCACATTCCTGTAAGGCGTGGCAAAAAAAAATTCAGGCTCCAAAATGCTTTTGAAAGTAGCATTTTCAGAGTACCGATTTTGTTTTTTTTGCCACGCCTTCTAGAAATGTGATTTCATGACGAATTTTTGCAAGCACTTAAAACTTTTGTCAATGTTTCTCTCAAAAAAAAATTGGAATTTTTTGAATTTTTTTCGATTTTACTGTTCACCCGAGCTCAAATGAGCTCGGGTGCAGAAACTCCACGTCCCTCCTTTCCGCACTTTCGTGGCCGGTTGAGAATAACTCTGGGCAAACCTCATGGTGGGTAAGATTTCGAGGGCTTTCGTTTTTTCAATCAAACCCTCTGGTCTCGTCAAGCTTTGGCGTCTCCTTGTTGCACCGGGTAGCTTATGTTCTTGTATTTTGACGGCGAGATATTAAGGCCCCATGGCTAACCGCAGGACACGGTCTTTTCGGCCAAGTCTTCGCAATCTTGGCAAGACGTCGTTTATGGTCTTTAGTTTCTCAAAAGGGCGTCATTTGGCGCATTGGCAATGAGGCGGATATCCATATACGACGCGGCCCATGGATCCCTCATCCGGTCGCCCGCGTTCCGGTCTTACCGCGGGGGAGATATCATTTACGTCGTGTGCAGGGACTACTTGACGCGCATGGTGTGTGAAACATACGGCTTCTCTGGCAAATATCCCTGCCAGTTGATGTAGAGGAGATCATGAAGATCAAAGCTTCCATAAGACTTGACCCAACGTAACTACTTGGGGACCGGAGAAAAACGAGGTCTTCGCCGTTACACACGCGTACCAGTTGGCGCTAGAAGAGCAATGCAGGCATTCTTTAATTGTGGCGAGCAGGACACCAGGTGGGCGACGTGTCGTTTGGGAATTCATATGGAGGTACCCTGCTCCTCCAAAGGTGGGTATCTTTGATCGGTGTTCAGCTTCGAATTCTCTTGCTACTTGGGCAAATAAGCATGGCCGGCACATGACAAACACTGGCACTTGTTCGATCCGCGGCTTCGAGTGGGAGAGCACTTTTGATACATTTTGTAGATGCCTAGAGCGATTTGTTTGGCAAGCAATGGCGCAGCTGTGGCATATCCTGGATGTGGCAACAATGCAAAATAGTGGGAAAGAATGGATATTCTATAACTGTTGGCAAAAATGTTCAGAACATCAAAAAAATCAAGATGTGTTCATATTTTCAAAACTGATCTGAATTTCAAAATATGTGAACTTTTCCGAAAAAAATTCTCAAAATTTTAAAAGAGAATAAAAAATTGATATTTCTTTGCATTATAAGAAAAATAAAAAATATCAACAGTTGTTCGTATTTTCAAAAAATCATGAAATTTTGAAGTCATTCTACTTTGAGAAAAAGATTCAATTGCGAAAAATGCTTGGAATATAAAAATGTCAAAAGTTGTCCATGTTTAAAAAATGGAAGTTCAAATATTGTTTGTTCTTTCCAAAATTTTGTGCAAACATTCCAAAATAGTTCCCATTTTCAAATATATGTTTGAAATTTTGAAACACGTGTTCACTTTTAGAAAGGTGATAGAATCTTCCAAAAAAATGGAATTTTCAAAATAGTTTGGTACCGTAAAAGTTCGATACAGTATGGTTCACTACAGTCTACGGTCCGCTTCAGCGGGACCTCCTATTTAGCGCATAGGTCAATGCATAGCGACCAAACACATAGTTCGGCTCTCCCTGATGCCCATAGTCGACCGGCCCATTTAAATAGTTTAAGAAAAATCGTGAATTTAAAATATAGTCGAAGTTTCAAAAAATGTTGCGGATTTAAAAACTGTATTTGAAAAAAATCATGAAATGATCATTAATACACAAAATGTTCTCCTGGCGGATTCAAAAACATCCATCATTTATAAAATGTTCATGAATACACAAAATGTTCACTAATTGGAAAATGTCCTTGAATTCAAAACAGATTCCTGATTTTAGAAAAATTTCTTGTGAATACGAAATAAGTTTATGGTTTTGAAAAATGTTCACGGAGTACAGAAAAAATTGTAAACTGAAAATGTTCAGGGTTTAATTTTCATAAATTAAAAATGTTCTCAAGTTTTTGAAACGGCTCCCGTATAAGAAAATTATAACCTTATTTCAAGAAACATTCGCATATTTCAGAAAAGTTTTCAAATTGAATAATCAATCACAAATTTTTAATAATTTGCATGATTTTCAATAAAGTTCACAAAATTGAAACAACATTCACGGATTTGGAGAAACTTGAAGAATTCAATAAAGTTCACTAGTTTGAAATAAGGTTCGCATATTTGAAAAAAGGAAAGAGGAAAAGAAAAAAAAGAAAAACTAGAAATTGTTCTCCTGGCCACCTATGCACAGGACGGTGCATGGTTGGTCGTTATCCGGCGACCCACGCATGAAATACGAAGCATCCACTTCAACACCCTGTTGTGCCGCTAGGTGCTCACTCGCTTAACAGTATTGTGAATGGGCTAGCACAATCGTGGGTGCGCCTTTTGTGTCAGATGCCTATCAGACGCAACGCGCGATCATATATGTAGCGACTATGTATCGCTTAGAGCGATGTAGAAGCTCTCATCGCGTGCAGGAACGCCCTGATGCGTCGGCCCAGTAAAAGGTTTCTTCATTTATCCGATCTGTTTGATCTTTTCTCCGGTTTTTTACTTTGATTTTCTCTTATTTTTGTTTTTATTCTCAAAAAACAAATCCTATAATAAAAAATCCACAAACAATTATTCAGTTTCGAGAAAAATGTTTCTCTAGTGTTGAAAAAATGTTTCCCTGGTGTTCAAAAATATGTTGATAGAATAGTTTTGTAACAAAAAATGTTCACATGTTTAAAAAAATGTATGTGACATTATAAAAAATGTTATTGATGTATTAAAGCAGTTTTAAACATGAACAAAAGAATGTTCCTGATGTATAGGACAACTGTACAACTTGTAGGAAAAAAGCCTACATTAAAACAGCATGTATTAAAAATAAGCATGTATAAACTAATGTTTTGATTTATACAAAAAATGTACAACACATGAAAAAAATTGGACATCAAAACATATATTTAAAAAAACGTTGATCATGTATTTAAAATGTGAAACATGGACTAAAAATGTTTCTTTACTAACAAAATTGTACACGCTTTATGAAAAAAAGCAGACATCAAAACATGTATTTGAAAAATTGTTAACCATCTATCAGAAAAATGCTGAACGTGTATAAAACAGTGTTCCTACTGCATACAAAAAATGCAATCTGCATGCGAAATAAGTAAACCTGGAACCATATATTTACAATAATTTTAATAATGTATTTTGAAAATGATAAATGTGCATAAAAATGTCCCTACTGTATACAGAAAATTTACAATGTTTATTATAAAAGGTTCCAGGTCGTATAGAACACAAGTAAAACGAAAAGAAAAACAGAGAAAAAGAAGAAACCATTTTAGAACAGTTGAACATAGTGAAAAATGGGGGGAAACAAATAAATCGAAGCAATAATGATGAAACAAAGAAAAACAAAAAAACAGCGAAGGAAAAATAAAAAAAAAGACTATAGAGAAAAAAATGCAGTGACCAAACCCGATCGAGCAAGCGAGAAACGCACGTCTCTAGTGGGCTGGCCCAAATGCACAGGGCGGAATTACTATCTCGCTATGAGCACGATATAGCTATTGAGGTTCATATAGGAGGTCCGCCTTACAGTGTGCACTAGTCGGTCTCGAGCGCTTATTCAACATATTTGGTTTATACACATTCAATATTGAAAACATTTTCTTAATAAGCGGTCAACAAATTTGGTTTATGCGTTCAATATTGTTCGAGCGCTTATTCAACATTTTTCAAACACTCGTTCAACATTTAAATACTTATTCAAAAAAATTCAAAAACTTGTTCGACATTTTTTTCACCATAATATTACAAAAAAACACTCTTAAAAAACACATTCGAAAAATGGTGACCGAGTATTTAGAAAAATGTTGAATAAGTATTAAAAATGTTGAACAAGCATTTAAAAAATGGTGTACAAGTATTTGAAAAATATTGAACGAGTATTTGAAAAATGTGGAACAAATATTTGAAAAATGTTGACACAAGTATTAAATGTTGAAAAAATTATTTGAAAATTTTTGAATAAGCGTTGGGACAATGTTGAACGTGTATACAAATAATGTCGAACCGGTATTATTGACATATACGGAAAAGTAGAATGAAAAGTAACAAAAAATTAAAATGTTGAACCGGTATTTTAAATAAATTGGTCATGTATATAAAAATGTTGAACGGGTATTTTAAAAATATTGAACAAATATTTGAAAAAATGTTGAACATGTATATAAAAATGTAAAATTAAGAACAAAAGGAAACAAAAGAAAAAAAGAAACAAAATGGAGAATGAAAAAATCAAATAAAAAATGAGAAAACAAAGAAAAACCGAAGAAGACCGCGTCCGGTCGGATCTAGTAGGCCGCAATCCTACTTTTAACCTGTAACTACTCGCTGGTGGACGGGTTGGTTGCCTCGGTTACCACCCGGGAGACCAGGGTTTGATACCTCGGTGTGCTTCTTTTATTGCTGATTTTTTTCAACCTCGCATGCTAATATGGGCCGACCCACCATTTTTCCCTCGACGCAAGACTAGTTTGTATTATTGCTTAATGCGATAAATAGCTCTGGCGGAAAGCACCGACTAGGAGCTCCCTCTGAACCAGGCACGTGGTCTCTTGTCGGCCCGTGCACAAAGAAAACCCTGTATTGGTGTTGTGGTTCATGCCCGCCTGGCCCATGTCCCGGCTCCGAACTGTTTCTTTTTTGCAGATCCAAACTAAGCAGCGGGCAATGATGTTCATCAGCTAATAGTTGACATCCCCTAAAAAAAGCTAATAGTTGACATGGAAATGAAGGGAAGAGAGAGTAGAATGAAGATAAGCGTGCCAGGTCAGGCTGTGGGCCTCGCTGCCGTCCACACGTGCAAGCAAAGCAGCGGGCACGGATCACGAGGAGGAGGAGCCTGCAGCTAGCTTGCAACAGCTGGCAAATTTGACCATTTTGACCTTGGCATCAAATCAATTCACAGAATGAACTGCTCGTGAAACTATTTCATGCCCCTGACATTTTTGTGTGGCGCCCACCACGCCGGCGCCACTCTACGATGCAGTGCCTAGCCCGGGGACGTTGCACATCTGTCCACCGTGGCAGGCCTGGCCCCGCACCCAGCCGTGCAGCGCCTCCGTGCTAGGCGCCACACATGTAATGTGCAGCGCCTAGCCCTCGGGCGCTGCACTGTGACTTACATCCAGCCGCGGCGGCCCTCTCCTCCCCCACTCACCCCATTGCCACCAGTTACAGAACCAGAAGAAGCCGCGGCGGCGGCCCTCTCCTCTCCCTCTCTCAATCCCCTCTTCCAAATCCATCAAATCGGACGATGTGGTCCGTGGGTTCCTTCACCAATCCATCCTAGAAGGTACCCTCCTCCGATCTCCTTCTTTCTATCCATATAATGTATGCTATTTTGAAGATTTTGAGGAACCCTTGTTCGATTTGATTAGATTTGAATGTTGCATGTATTATAATCTTGCATGTACCTAATTTTGCAACCCTAGTTTAGTTTATTTTATTGAAAAGATATGGTTTGGATACATAGGTTGACATGTTATTTTATATGGAAAAGAGATTTGTATTTAATCTTGCATGAAGTAGGCCTAGGTTAGTTCATTTGTGTTGAACTTATATTTATATTGACAAGAATGCTTTGGATACATATGCTTTGAATTTTGCATCTATTAGGTGTACTTTAGTTTATTTGTATTCAAAAGATACGCACAGTTGACAAGAACTCTTTTTTTCAAATTATTAGGATGATTTGGCTTCTCGATGATCACTGGGACAAACAACACTGGTCGTACGCTGTGTCGGTGGAGCAGCGGGTAATAATGAAAGTGGCCGGTGTTATGAATTTCGTGTTTATTTCAAACACAAATGCCCCATATGTAATTTTATGATTTGTTTGTTTGTAGGAGCTTGCACCTCTGAAGCTTCGGTCTCACGGGGTCACCATTGGGTGGATGCGCTATGATGAGCGGTACACACCTGATACGTCTCCAATGTATCTACTTTTCCAAACACTTTTGTCCTTATTTTGGACTCTAACTTGCATGATTTGAATGAAACTAATCCGGACTGACGCTGTTTTCAGCAGAACTGCCATGATGTTGTTTTATGTGTAGAAAAGAAAAGTTCTCGGAATGTCCTGGAAATCCACGGAGGCACTTTTTGGAATTAATAATAATTTTTGGCGAAAGAATTAGTGTCAGGGGTCCCACGGCCTGTCCACGAGACAGGCCCCCCCTAGGGCGCGGCCCCCTATCTTGTGGGCCCCCTGGACCTCCTCCGACCTCAACTCCAATTCCATATATTCCGTCTCGGGGAGAAAAAAAATCAAGGAGAAAGTTTCATCGCGTTTCACGACACGGAGCCGCCGCCAAGCCCTAATCTCTCTCGGGAGGGCTGATTTGGAGTCCATTCGGGGCTCCGGAGAGGGGGATTCGTCGCCGTCGTCATCATCAACCATCCTCCATCACCAATTTCATGATGCTCACCGCCGTGCGTGAGTAATTCCATCATAGGCTTGCTGGATGGTGATGGGTTGGATGAGATTTACCATATAATTAAGTTAGTTTTGTTAGGGTTTGATCCCTAGTATCCACTATGTTCTGAGATTGATGTTGCTATGACTTTGCTATGCTTAATGCTTGTCACTAGGGCCCGAGCGCCATGATTTTAGATCTGAACCTATTATGTTTTCATGAATATATGTGTGTTCTTGATCCTATCTTGCAAGTCTATAGTCACCTATTATGTGTTATGATCCGATAACCCCGAAGTGAAAATAATCGGGACACTTCTCGGTGATGACCGTAGTTTGAGGAGTTTATGTATTCACTATGTGCTAATGCTTTGTTCCGGTTCTCTATTAAAAGGAGGCCTTAATATCCCTTAGTTTCCGTAAGGACCCCGCTGCAACGGGAGAGTAGGACAAAAGACGTCATACAAGTTCTTTTCCATAAGCACGCATGACTATTTACGGAATACATGCCTACATTACATTGATGAACTGGAGCTAGTTCTGTGTCACCCTATGTTATAGCTATTGCATGAGGAATCGCATCCGGCATAATTATCCATCACTAATCCATTGCCTACGAGCTTTTCATATATTGTTCTTCGCTTATTTACTTTTCCGTTGCTACTGTTACAACTACTACAAAAACCCAAAAACATTTATCTTTACTTTTGCTATCGTTACCTTTATTATCATACCACTTTTGCTACTAAACACTCTGCTGCAGATACTAAGTTATCCAGGTGTGGTTGAATTGACAACTCAACTGCTAATACTCAAGAATATTCTTTGGCTCCCCTTGTGTCGAATCAATAAATTTGGGTTGAATACTCTACCCTCGAAAGCTATTGCGATCCTCTATACTTGTGGGTTATCAAGACTAATTTCTGGCGCCGTTGTCGGGGAGCATAGCTCCATTCTCTGAGTCACTTGAGATTTATATATGTTGATCACTATGAAGAACTTGAAAGACGATTGAACTACTATTTTGCCCTCAACTACGAGGGGAGGTAAGGAACTGCCATATAGCTCTGCACTAGATTCTCCTTCTGTTATCAGTAGGCTTGCTACACCTAAACCTACTACTGCTATGAATTCTGATATATCGCATGTTATTGATGATGCCACTTCTGCTATGCATGATGAAACTACTTCTTTGCGTGATACTACTGTGCCATTAGGTGAATTTCTAGATGAACAACTTGCTAGAGTTAGGGGGAATGAAAATATTGAAGAACCTATTATTGATGATAGTGATGATGAAGGTCCCCCCAATGATTATGTATTACCTGTTGTTCCTAAGGGTTATGTTATGAATGAAGCAGCTACTATGGAAATTCTTGCTTGCAATGATAGAAATGATCTCAAGAAACTATTAGCTAAATGGAAGCAGCAGTCTCTTAATGCTAGAATGAAACCCGATCCTGCTTTTGCTACTTCACCTATCTGTGTTACTGATAAGGATTATGAATTCTCTGTTGATCCTGATATTATTACTTTAGTTGAATCTGATCCTTTTTATGGCCTTGAATCTGAAACTGTGGTGGCACATCTTACCAAGTTGAATGATATAGCCACCCTGTTTATTAATGATGAGAAGTCTCGCTATTTATACATCCTTAAGATATTTTCATTCTCATTAAAGGGTGATGCTAAGACTTGGTATAATTCTCTTGCTCCTGGTTGTGTGCGTAGTCCCCAGGATATGATTTATTACTTCTCTGCTAAATATTTCCCTGCTCATAAAAAACAAGCTGCCTTGCGGGAAATATATAATTTTGTGCAAATCAAAGAAGAGAGTCTCCCACAAGCTTGGGGGAGGCTTCTCCGGTTACTTAATGCTTTGCCCGATCATCCTCTTAAGAAAAATGAAATACTTGATATGTTTTATAATGGACTAACTAAGTCTTCCAAGGACTACTTGGATAGTTGTGTTGGTTGTATTTTCAGGGAAAGAACAGTCGACGAAGCTGAAATACTATTGAATAATATGTTGACTAATGAAAATAATTGGACTCTCCCCGAGCCAATTCCTAAACCAATTGAGCCAACTCCTGAGCCTATTCCTAAACCGACTCCGAACAAGAGAGGTGTTTTATTGCCTGATGTGAAGGCAATTCCAAACATACTGTCAAATCCTGCCGGCGGCGAAGACACTTTGGCTTGGGCTTTGGAGAAGTCTGGCATCTACTCTGTAAAATCTTTCGTGTCGTTCTCTAGTGACTCGTAACGAGCATAGCTCTTTAGAGGAAGGGGCGATTACAGAAGCGGCATTAGCTAATACACAGATGTGGACTGCTTTGTGGAAACTCAATGTCATCCCCAGGTTCGGGGTTTCTGGGTTTTCTGGTGGAGAGTACTCTGAGGATACTTCCGGACTCGGTTAACCTGCGATATCGTCATATCAAACTCCTAGGTATGTGCGATATTTGCAAGGCGATGGATGAGGATATGCTAGCTACAGGTTGCACACATGCAACAAAAATCTGGTTAGCAGCTCGAGACATATTTGGTCTACACCCACCACGGCTGTACCCGGATGCATGGGCACGTGATATTTTGCTCGACCACATGTTTACGGATGAGGAAAGAGGCAAGATCATCATGATCATGCATAGCATTTGGTCGTCCCGTAATTGCTAGACACATATCCGGGGTCGCTATGACACCGTACAAGCTCTAAAGTGGGTCCATGAGACCTTGGCGATTTTGGAACTCCCATCATCACGGGAAAAAAGTCGGCTGGTCAATTTTGGAGACCAACGGAAATGGCGTGGATTACTATCAATACCGATGGAATATGGCAGAGCTATGTGCACTTTGGGGGGCTGTGCCCCCCCCCCCCCCCCCAATTTGACAAAACAGTGAAGGATTATTTTTTATGTAAGGGCTAAGATTGAAGAAAAAAGTAGTCACCAGCCCTCCCCCCAAACAATCATATTTTATGGTCTGCCCCCTGCCGTTCTCTGCTAGCTCTGCAACTGCCGATGGAGCTGTTAATGTTGAGGACATGAAGGGAGGAGCCGGGGGTGTGGCTCGTTCACATATTACGTTCCTTGGAGCCTCGAGTAAACCTTTATACGGTGTGACCGATCCCTTCAGCGTGGAACTTGTAGCTCTTCGTGAAGGGATGATTTTTGCTCAAATTTGTGGGTTCTCACATGTGATCATGGAGATTGACTACTTGGATCTAGTCAAGTATGAAAGTCGCGCGGCAACACAAGATCAGTTGCAGCGCCTATCTTAAATGAATTAGACGAGATCCGTGCTAACTTCGCCTCTCTTTCAGTTACCCATGTCAGCAGGGATGCAAATGTTCCGGCCCATCAGTGTGCACGTTTAGCTTGCTCACTTGATTGGACCGAGAATTGGCCTGATGCAAGCCCTGAGTTCCTTCATCCGTGCCTATGGGCAGACTGTAACACTATGATTGTTATTTAATAAAGCTCCTGAATTAGATGCACAAAAACTTTTCGACTGGCCATGGACGAATTCTTCGTCGTTGCCGCACTCCAACTCTATCTTGCCAGCTGGCCATCAAGGTTTTGACCCCTTAGTTTTACGCTTTGAACCCCGTGGTTCAGTTAAATTAAGAAAAACCTTCGGTTCACCTTCCCGGACCCACTTGGCAGCCGTCACCATCCCTCTTACCTACCAGCGGTTCAACAACCCTACCAGCACCAGCGAGCATCATGCCTTTGCCTCTACTCCCTCCTCTAGTCTCTCTGCCTCTCATCGGCGAGGACCGGCCCGACATCGATCGTGCGTGTGTGCGGACGTGTTCTCAACGCACAGGCGGCGTAGGGCTTGCGAGATATCGGCCTCCATGGCTACAACGATAAGTTGCAATAATCTATTGAGGGATGTGTGATACACTCATCGATACAGAGACATACAGAGACCGGGGTCTTTCTGTCTTCCTTTCGAGACGCTAACTTGTATAAACAGAAACAAGGAAAGCACAAAAACTCGAGAGATGACATATGTTGACGGCGTTGAATGATAAAACCAACATGCTTTTAGATGCGAAGGTTACAAACCTAACTAGTACTATTCTTTTCCGAGAGGCCCGGGCTACTAATCCTATTACTACCCACTAATTAACCCAAGTTCAACACCGCAATTTGTATATACTTTCGACAGGAATTCAACGCAAGAGGATGGATGGAGCGACTAGTCTAACCATGTCACGGTCACCTCCACCTCACCACCAGCGAGGCCACGAACTTCCTTGGTACCGGGTTTGGGTTGGCACGCAACAGATCCACTCACGGTCTCATCGCCATCGAGACGCAGATCTACTTCGATCGTTAGCAACGACGTCAGCTGGACGGCGACGACCGACCTGGCGAGCGGGAGGGTGCCGATGCTCGTGGTGGTCTCGCCGACGTCGAAGAGCACCACCTCGCCTAGGACAGTGCGAGCGACGACCGTCCCGCGGACCGTGCCGCTGGCTCGTGGCCGGAGGAGCTTCACCTCGACGATGGCTTCCACGGCGTCGCTCAGCAGCGCGTACCTCACCTGTACGAAGCCGTCGTCATGGGTGATGGCCTCGTCGTACCTTGTGTTCTCGTCGTAGACGTCCACTAGTATCTCAGACACGTACGACGATGAAGAAGAAGACGGCGACGGTGCTGCCTTGTTCTGGCAGCGACCTTGGAGGTCGAGCACGATGGCGACGCACCCGTCTGCAGAGATGGCTCGGTAGGGGCCCGTCAGCGGGAGCTTGCCGGAACTCCGGTGGCGGGAAGAAGCAGCTGGTTTGTGGGGATGCTCCGGGGTGTTGTTGTAGATGATCTGCCCGCGCTTGCCGTCGAAGACGCTGACGGTGCCGGTGAGGGCTTCACCGCCGTGGACGCGGACGGAGAACACCTCCACCAGAGGCTGCCCGTCGGAATCACACGCGTACATATGATAGCCTGAGCATCCGCTACTTGTTCCTGAAAGCTTCTTGGTTAGATGTATATTAACAAGGGGAGAACAGCGACCCAAATATATATTAGAACTCCCCTTGTTTGCCAAGTTAATATACATCTATCTAAACTACTGATGTATATATAATTACGAACCTAGTTATTATCAACCAAGTTGGGAGTGACTGGCGAACCAACATGTGGTTAGATAATTATAAGGAGAATGATATCCCTGACCATCAGAGTTCAAGTCATAGACTTACACCGGTGCTCGAATTTTTCAGAATTTATATCAGACCTATTGACAGTGTGCGTTCAGTACGAGCAGACGTTCCCGTCGGTGACTTTATCAATCTCAAAATGATATGTCGGTTTCTAGCAAAACCGATGATTGTATGTATGTATGTACATATGAGTGTTTGCCATGTATAGTATTTAAAAAAAAAGTTTAGAGGGACGGCTTAGCTAACATATTGCCTAGAAATGATACTAGTAACAGTTAAGACAAAACAAATAAGAGTGACCTGATACGGCATGCCCAACCGATAACTTGTGAGCATCACAAGTCCAAGTTGCTAGATGATGTTGTCATGGCTTACGACATGATTTTGAATAACCAAACCACAAAACAAGTTGTTAATTTACAAGTGTGAAGTTCCGAACAAGGCACCAAGACATCATCGTCAAACATATGGCAGCCCCAGCACGTAAAACGACAATGATCGCGAACCAAGCTGTGGTTGGATGGTTAGGAGGACATTGGTATCTCCGGTCCACCAGGGTTCAAGTTCTGGTGCTAGCATTTATCCTAGATTTATTTCAGAATTTTCGGTAATCGCGTTCAGCGGGAGAAGACGTTTCCGTCGACTACGAGGCGTCTACGTGACTTCGTAAAATCTCAAGACGATATGCCGGCTCAGTCTTTTGGAGGACATTTTTTTTTTGATTAGGAGCTTGGATATTAATTAAATTATGGTCTCGCTATTACCTTGGTTCTTGGAATCCTTATATTCACTCTTTCGTCTAAAGGGACATGCTTAAAACATTAACCACCTGATGCACTCAACGGTGAATAATTATTAGATATGATGTATTAAGAAATTCTAAAGGTTTGGAATTAGATATTTTTTGCTTACCTCATTTCATCAATGGAATTTTTTAGCCTTAGTTAGGATTATACTTCTACAATTTATTAACCACGAAATAATCTGATTCAGCTCTCTCCTGAAGCCATGGCGGTTTGAGGAAATTATGAATCGATTCGGCTCTCTTCCTCTTCTTGTCTACAAAAGCACAAACAAGTAATTGGAAACGTTATAATTGATTCTTAATGCCCCTGTGTGATTATACTTCTATACTTTGTTAAGGCACGAACAAACTTTTTTTTTGCAGGAAACTTTTGATCTATTCATCTCCGATCATAGCAGTACAACGAACACAAGAAATGATAAAATTACAACTAGATTCGTAGACCACCTAGCGACGACTATAAACTGGAGCGAGCTGAAGGCCCGCCGCCATTATCGCCCCTCCCTCGCCAAAGCCGGGCAGAACATGTTGTAGAAGACAGTCGGGAAGTCGTCGTGCTAAGGCCCCATAGAACCAACACACCAGACGCCGATGAAGAAAAGCTTAGGTCGAAAGGATCCAACTTGAAGACACATGAACAAAGACAAAGAAAGACCGGATGCGATCGGATCCACCAAAGACAACCACCGACTGTATTCCGTGAGATCCGCCAGAGATACACCTCCACGCGCCCTCCGACGATGCTAGACACACCACCGGAACGGGAGCTAGGTGAGGAGAATCTTATTCCATCTTCAAGAAACCGTCGCCGTCTCGTCTTCCTGAGCAGGACACAACTCTAACAAACTTGAAAAAGCACCTAAAACGGAGCCCTCCCGCCGGCAAGGACCAAGATCCAGCGCGCACCCATGGCCCAAGAGCCACAAAAGATGTGGCAGACCGGCGGCGCCGCCAACAGGAGGCAAAAACACCAAGCTGCCTTTTCGTAATATTTGTTCATTTTGTTCTATACGCGCCATCATAATATCGTAGGGTGGAGCTAGAGGTGGTCGATGTGGAGTCGAAGAGAGGGATTGATGGATTTGATGGGCACTGTGATTTGTCATCGTAACAATGAATGTTCAATACCTTTATGCTTGTTGTACGATGTTAGTTAAAAAGAACAGTGAGTACCCCGTAGTCACTATATTATTACAAGTTGCTCCTTTATTCACTCAATGCTAACACTTGGTAGTAAAATAAGTTGTGGGTACATGATTGTTTTCAGCCCTTGACTCCTTCAAATCAATAAAAATAATTGTTTGTACATGATTGTTTTCGTCCTTGACGCATTCAAATCTATATAAAAATGATATGTTGGAAAACGATTGTTTTCAGCCCTTGACGCCTTCAAACCAATAAGAAAAGAATGGTTGGTACATGATTGTTTTCAGTCCTTGGCGCATTTGTATAGATTATGTATACCGACGCGGTCAGTCTTGGTCATCGGCCAGTTTTAATTTAATGCTATTTTTAAATTCTTATGTTGCATGTTCATGAATATCATACTTCCTCTGACACTTATTTTAGATCGGATGAAGTACTAACTAAAGAGTATGTTCTTATGTAAATTAAACATAACAGTTGGTGCACGACGGTTTTTAGTCTTGGCGCATTCTTATCGATCATATGAATGCATGCTATCGGTCTTGGTCGCCGGTCGGCCTAATTTTGAAATCTTATGTTGCATGATCAATGAATATACATACATGTTCTAGTTAAAGAGCCCCTTCTTAAGTAAATTAACTGGTGGGGTAACATATGGCTTCCCTCTTGCCTGTATTTATACTTGAGCCCTCCGTGGTCATTGCATTAACGAGCATCCCATTTGCCATTTAGCTTCTCTCAAATTTGGCCATCCGAGATACATCCTTGAAGCTAGCAACTAGCAGCTCAGGTAAAGACATATGTTTACTTCATGTACATTAAATGCTTTTGTTTTATACCTCTCTCTGTGTGCGCGTGTGATACAATTCTATTGTTTCCATACATTGTAATTTTTCATGAGGCTTTTCTGTCGTTCCGTATTCTAACTCCTGTTTAGGCAGACTTCCTACGGCACGCCCCTGCTAACATGGACCGACTTTTGCTCTCATCGGGGAAATTTTTTTGCCTCTTTTTCCATGAATTTTGAGGGAATGCAGATCAGCCATTATTTTGCTAATTATACAGCTTTAGTTAGTGCGTGGACCTAATAAAGTTATTACACAATTTTAAGTTCTTCACCAGAAAATGAGATAATAAAAAAAGGTTGTTCTCTCTTTGCATCTTGAGCTTGTACAAGGATTGTTGATTCAAGTTCATAAACTTGGATTTCTCTCCTCATTTATTCTCTGCCACATCATCACATATCCTATCTGGCACCACAACAACTATTGGAGTTTCCCAAAAGCTGCTCATTGTGGGGGTATCGTCCACTAGTATTATTCATAGAATACTATTGTATAATACTATCTTCATAGTGCATAGTATCATGTGTTGATATTTTAGATGTGTTTATTTGTTGTTTTGCGTGACACGTAATAACCTATTACTCCCTCTATTCCAAAATATAGTGCTTGCTCTATTTCCGTGCTTCAACTTTGACCATAAATTTAACCAACGAGACCGACTACGTCGGGAGCAAAAGTTATACCAATGAATTCGTATTCAAAAAAAGTTTTCAATTATATAATTTTTTTCTCCCGTCGCAATCGGTCTCGTTGGTTAAATTTATGGTCAAAGTTGGATCTCGGGAAGTGCGTGCGTACGTACTATATTTTGGTATTGAGGGAGTATTCATTACGATACGGTATGATGAGAAGATACTAGTATTGCTCCTTCCTAGGTTAATACTATGTCATGTCAGCAATATCCACTGTGAGGTCTAAGATAGAAGCTCGTATTGCCATTCTATTTTTCTTCACCAAGATATTCTCCTCCACAAAACAACACGTGCAAGCACAAGAGGAGTCAATTAGAAGTTGGTCTAGAAGCCAAGTACCCCGAGAAAAATTGAAGAGCCCTGGGACGCTCATACCAAATGTGAAGCCCAACCCATAGCCCACCCCTTGTGCAGAGGCAAGAAAGCCAGCACAACCAAAGAAGCAAAATACTAAGCTATATTTGATGTTGTAGATATTAGCATATTTTAGTATGACAAACTTGGTCAAATATAGGAAGTGTGCCTTAGGAGAAGCCTAGAATTTCAAATATTTTGAAACATACATATAGAGTACAT